>NC_069499.1:1104549092-1104710969 GCF_027579735.1 Bombina bombina
TCTTTTCTCTCTCTCTCTTTTCTCTCTTCTCTCTTTTCTCTCTTCTCTCTTTTCTCTCTTCTCTCTCTCTCCTTTAGAAATTGTGTCCCAGGGATATCTTCTGGACTTCAAAGACTCCCCCCCAAGGGGGAGATTTCACATTTCTCAATTGTCTGCAAACCAGACAAAGAGAGAGGTGTTCTTACGCTGTGTAGAAGACCTACATACCATGGGAGTGATTCGCCCAGTTACAAAAGCGGAACAATGGACTCGATACATCTTGCAAGAGGAAACAGAATTTATGCTTACCTGATAAATTTCTTTTTCTTGCAATGTATCGAGTCCACAGCCCGCCCTGTCTGTTTAAGACAGGTGGTATATTTTTATTTAAAAAACTTCAGTCACCTCTGCACCCTATAGTTTCTCCTTTTTCTTTCTAGCCTTTGGTTGAATGACTGGGGAGTGGAGCTAAGGGAGTAGCTATATAGACAGCTCTGCTGTAGGTGCTCTCTTTGCCACTTCCTGTTAGGAAGGAGAATATCCCACAAGTATTGGATGAATCCGTGGACTCGATACATCGCAAGAGAAAGAAATTTATCAGGTAAGCATAAATTCTGTTTTTCTATTGTGCTACATGTTTCTCTTTAGAGGTTAATCCACTTATCACATTTAGGAATTAGTGAGTGCTGGATAGGATTGTCTATTTTTCTCTCCTCTATACATTACTTTTCTTACTATCCCCTTGTACGATTGCCTGTATATAATTTAAAAACATGGAATTGTACTAATCTAATTGGGAGTACTGGAGTATGCTGTTTGTAACTAACACACAGAGAAAGTCCAGCACTCACAAGCTCTCAGCTAAGATTTAAAAGCAAAAATGGAAAGGTTAGTTACCGCATTTGGCCAAATGGGACAAGCCCAGGTACCACATCAAGGTCCTTTCCAATACCTTGGACCCTAAAACAGCCAAACAATGCAAGCTCTCAAATCCAAACAAACTGGGAACAGGGGAAGGGTGCACAGGCTTATGTAATCACCCTAGACATATACAAAACACGGAAGAGGACTGCACTCTCATACCGGACCAGGTACACATCCCATGACCCTGTAACATGCTCAGCCCTGGGTGCTCACTGGCACACACAGGAAGCTGTGCTGTCCCCAGAGTCACAGGCAGTTAACCCCAGACAAGGTCGGGGGCGTGGTCGGGCGCGGTCGGCACAACAGAGAGGGGAGAGAAATAGAAAGAGAGGGGAGAGAAATAGAAAGGGAGGGGAGAGAAATAGAAAGGGAGGGGAGAGAAATAGAAAGGGAGGGGAGAGAAATAGAAAGGGAGGGAAGAGAAATAGAAAGGGAGGGGAGAGAAATAGAAAGGGAGGGGAGAGAAATAGAAAGGGAGGGGGGAGAGAGCGCAAAAGAGAGAGGGGGGAGAGAGCGCAAAAGAGAGAGGGGGGAGAGAGCGCAAAAGAGAGAGGGGGGAGAGAGCGCAAAAGAGAGAGGGGGGGGGGAGAGCGCGCAAAACAGAGGGGGAGAGAGCAAAAGAGAAGGGGAGAGAGGGAGCAAAAGAGAGGGGGAGAGAGGGAGCAAAAGAGAGGGGGAGAGAGGGAGCAAAAGAGAGGGGGAGAGAGGGAGCAAAAGAGAGGGGGAGAGAGGGAGCAAAAGAGAGGGGGAGAGAGGGAGCAAAAGAGAGGGGGAGAGAGGGAGCAAAAGAGAGGGGGAGAGAGGGAGCAAAAGAGAGGGGGAGAGAGGGAGCAAAAGAGAGGGGGAGAGAGGGAGCAAAAGAGAGGGGGAGAGAGGGAGCAAAAGAGAGGGGGGGAGAGAGGGAGCAAAAGAGAGGGGGGGAGAGAGGGAGCAAAAGAGAGGGGGGGAGAGAGGGAGCAAAAGAGAGGGGGGGAGAGAGGGAGCAAAAGAGAGGGGGGGAGAGAGGGAGCAAAAGAGAGGGGGGGAGAGAGGGAGCAAAAGAGAGGGGGGGAGAGAGGGAGCAAAAGAGAGGGGGGGAGAGAGGGAGCAAAAGAGAGGGGGGGGGAGAGGGAGCAAAAGAGAGGGGGGGAGAGAGGGAGCAAAAGAGAGGGGGAGAGAGGGAGCAAAAGAGAGGGGGAGAGAGGGAGCAAAAGAGAGGGGGAGAGAGGGAGCAAAAGAGAGGGGGAGAGAGGGAGCAAAAGAGAGAGAGGGGAGAGAGGGAGCAAAAAGAGAGGGGGAGCAAGAGAGAGCGCAAAAGAGGGGAAGAGAGCACAAAAGAGAGGGGGGGAGAGAGAGAGCAAGGGGTGGGACCGCTGTACTGCAAAAAATGGCCCGTGTGAACGGGCTTTAGGACTAGTCCTAAAATAAATGGTTGTAAAAGCTTCTCTTTGGTCCCTTTTGTTCAGAAAAAACAGACATGCATGGCTTTGCTTTGGGTTTCTCACTGAGATTATTTACACACTACTACTGCAATCCTATTATATAAAAGGCCAAGTGTGTTTGTCCGAAGCTGTGATGCGCAGTAGAGACAGCATGAGGACAAACACACCTGGCCTTACCTGACAATCCATGCTGTTTGCGGCGAAAGTGGGTGTGGCCGGCGGGAACGTGGGCTTGGCTGACGGGAGCGTTGGCGTGACCGGTCGGGGGCGTGGTCGGCGCGACAGAGAGGGGAGAGAAATAGAAAGAGGGGGAGAGACAAAAAGAGAGAGGAAAGAGCTAAAGAGAGAGGAAAGAGCTAAAGAGAGAGAGGAAAGAGCAAAAGAGAGGGGGGAGAGAGCAAAAGAGAGGGGGGAGAGAGCAAAAGAGAGGGGGGAGAGAGCAAAAGAGAGGGGGGGAGAGAGCAAAAGAGAGGGGGGGGAGAGAGCAAAAGAGAGGGGGGAGAGAGCAAAAGAGAGGGGGGAGAGAGCAAAAGAGAGGGGGGGAGAGAGCAAAAGAGAGGGGGGAGAGAGCAAAAGAGAGGGGGGAGAGAGCAAAAGAGAGGGGGGGAGAGAGCAAAAGAGAGGGGGGGAGAGAGCAAAAGAGAGGGGGGAGAGAGCAAAAGAGAGGGGGGAGAGAGCAAAAGAGAGGGGGGAGAGAGCAAAAGAGAGGGGGGAGAGAGCAAAAGAGAGGGGGGGAGAGAGCAAAAGAGAGGGGGGAGAGAGCAAAAGAGAGGGGGGAGAGAGCAAAAGAGAGGGGGGAGAGAGCAAAAGAGAGGGGGGGAGAGAGCAAAAGAGAGGGGGGAGAGAGCAAAAGAGAGGGGGGAGAGAGCAAAAGAGAGGGGGGGGAGAGCAAAAGAGAGGGGGGGGGGAGAGCAAAAGAGAGGGATGGAGAGAGAGAGCGCAAAAGAGAGGGATGGAGAGAGAGAGCGCAAAAGAGAGGGATGGAGAGAGAGAGCGCAAAAGAGAGGGATGGAGAGAGAGAGCGCAAAAGAGGGATGGAGAGAGAGAGCGCAAAAGAGAGGGATGGAGAGAGAGAGCGCAAAAGAGGGATGGAGAGAGAGAGCGCAAAAGAGGGATGGAGAGAGAGAGCGCAAAAGAGGGATGGAGAGAGAGAGCGCAAAAGAGGGATGGAGAGAGAGAGCGCAAAAGAGAGGGATGGAGAGAGAGAGAGCGCAAAAGAGAGGGATGGAGAGAGAGAGCGCAAAAGAGAGGGATGGAGAGAGAGAGCGCAAAAGAGAGGGATGGAGAGAGAGAGCGCAAAAGAGAGGGATGGAGAGAGAGAGAGCGCAAAAGAGGGATGGAGAGAGAGAGCGCAAAAGAGAGGGATGGAGAGAGAGAGCGCAAAAGAGAGGGATGGAGAGAGAGAGCGCAAAAGAGAGGGATGGAGAGAGAGAGCGCAAAAGAGAGGGATGGAGAGAGAGAGCGCAAAAGAGGGATGGAGAGAGAGAGCGCAAAAGAGGGATGGAGAGAGAGAGCGCAAAAGAGGGATGGAGAGAGAGAGCGCAAAAGAGGGATGGAGAGAGAGAGCGCAAAAGAGAGGGATGGAGAGAGAGAGCGCAAAAGAGAGGGATGGAGAGAGAGAGCGCAAAAGAGAGGGATGGAGAGAGAGAGCGCAAAAGAGAGGGATGGAGAGAGAGAGCGCAAAAGAGAGGGATGGAGAGAGAGAGCGCAAAAGAGAGGGATGGAGAGAGAGAGCGCAAAAGAGAGGGATGGAGAGAGAGAGAGCGCAAAAGAGAGGGATGGAGAGAGAGAGAGCGCAAAAGAGAGGGATGGAGAGAGAGAGCGCAAAAGAGAGGGATGGAGAGAGAGAGCGCAAAAGAGAGGGATGGAGAGAGAGAGCGCAAAAGAGAGGGATGGAGAGAGAGAGCGCAAAAGAGAGGGATGGAGAGAGAGAGCGCAAAAGAGAGGGATGGAGAGAGAGAGCGCAAAAGAGAGGGATGGAGAGAGAGAGCGCAAAAGAGAGGGATGGAGAGAGAGAGCGCAAAAGAGAGGGATGGAGAGAGAGAGCGCAAAAGAGAGGGATGGAGAGAGAGAGCGCAAAAGAGAGGGATGGAGAGAGAGAGCGCAAAAGAGAGGGATGGAGAGAGAGAGCGCAAAAGAGAGGGATGGAGAGAGAGAGCGCAAAAGAGAGGGATGGAGAGAGAGAGCGCAAAAGAGAGGGATGGAGAGAGAGAGCGCAAAAGAGAGGGATGGAGAGAGAGAGCGCAAAAGAGAGGGATGGAGAGAGAGAGCGCAAAAGAGAGGGATGGAGAGAGAGAGCGCAAAAGAGAGGGAGGGAGAGAGAGAGCGCAAAAGAGAGGGATGGAGAGAGAGAGCGCAAAAGAGAGGGATGGAGAGAGAGAGCGCAAAAGAGAGGGATGGAGAGAGAGAGCGCAAAAGAGAGGGATGGAGAGAGAGAGCGCAAAAGAGAGGGATGGAGAGAGAGAGAGCGCAAAAGAGAGGGATGGAGAGAGAGAGCGCAAAAGAGAGGGATGGAGAGAGAGAGCGCAAAAGAGAGGGATGGAGAGAGAGAGCGCAAAAGAGAGGGATGGAGAGAGAGAGCGCAAAAGAGAGGGATGGAGAGAGAGAGCGCAAAAGAGAGGGATGGAGAGAGAGAGCGCAAAAGAGAGGGATGGAGAGAGAGAGCGCAAAAGAGAGGGATGGAGAGAGAGAGCGCAAAAGAGAGGGATGGAGAGAGAGAGCGCAAAAGAGAGGGATGGAGAGAGAGAGCGCAAAAGAGAGGGATGGAGAGAGAGAGCGCAAAAGAGAGGGATGGAGAGAGAGAGAGCGCAAAAGAGAGGGATGGAGAGAGAGAGAGCGCAAAAGAGAGGGATGGAGAGAGAGAGAGCGCAAAAGAGAGGGATGGAGAGAGAGAGAGCGCAAAAGAGAGGGATGGAGAGAGAGAGAGCGCAAAAGAGAGGGATGGAGAGAGAGAGAGCGCAAAAGAGAGGGATGGAGAGAGAGAGAGCGCAAAAGAGAGGGATGGAGAGAGAGAGAGCGCAAAAGAGAGGGATGGAGAGAGAGAGAGCGCAAAAGAGAGGGATGGAGAGAGAGAGAGCGCAAAAGAGAGGGATGGAGAGAGCGCAAAAGAGAGGGATGGAGAGAGCGCAAAAGAGAGGGATGGAGAGAGCGCAAAAGAGAGGGATGGAGAGAGCGCAAAAGAGAGGGATGGAGAGAGAGCGCAAAAGAGAGGGATGGAGAGAGAGCGCAAAAGAGAGGGATGGAGAGAGAGCGCAACAGAGAGGGATGGAGAGAGAGCGCAACAGAGAGGGATGGAGAGAGAGCGCAAAAGAGAGGGATGGAGAGAGAGCGCAAAAGAGAGGGATGGAGAGAGAGCGCAAAAGAGAGGGATGGAGAGAGAGCGCAAAAGAGAGGGATGGAGAGAGAGCGCAAAAGAGAGGGATGGAGAGAGAGAGCGCAAAAGAGAGGGATGGAGAGAGAGAGCGCAAAAGAGAGGGATGGAGAGAGAGAGCGCAAAAAGAGAGGGGGAGAGAGAGAGCGCAAAAGAGAGGGATGGAGAGAGAGAGCGCAAAAGAGAGGGATGGAGAGAGAGAGCGCAAAAGAGAGGGATGGAGAGAGAGAGCGCAAAAGAGAGGGATGGAGAGAGAGAGCGCAAAAGAGAGGGATGGAGAGAGAGAGCGCAAAAGAGAGGGATGGAGAGAGAGAGCGCAAAAGAGAGGGATGGAGAGAGAGAGCGCAAAAGAGAGGGATGGAGAGAGAGAGCGCAAAAGAGAGGGATGGAGAGAGAGAGCGCAAAAGAGAGGGATGGAGAGAGAGAGCGCAAAAGAGAGGGATGGAGAGAGAGAGCGCAAAAGAGAGGGATGGAGAGAGAGAGCGCAAAAGAGAGGGATGGAGAGAGAGAGCGCAAAAGAGAGGGATGGAGAGAGAGAGAGAGCGCGCAAAAGAGAGGGATGGAGAGAGCGCGCAAAAGAGAGGGATGGAGAGAGCGCGCAAAAGAGAGGGATGGAGAGAGCGCGCAAAAGAGAGGGATGGAGAGAGAGCGCAAAAGAGAGGGATGGAGAGAGAGCGCAAAAGAGAGGGATGGAGAGAGAGCGCAAAAGAGAGGGATGGAGAGAGAGCGCAAAAGAGAGGGATGGAGAGAGAGCGCAAAAGAGAGGGATGGAGAGAGAGCGCAAAAGAGAGGGATGGAGAGAGAGCGCAAAAGAGAGGGATGGAGAGAGAGCGCAAAAGAGAGGGATGGAGAGAGAGCGCAAAAGAGAGGGATGGAGAGAGAGCGCAAAAGAGAGGGATGGAGAGAGAGCGCAAAAGAGAGGGATGGAGAGAGAGAGAGAGAGAGAGCGCAAAAGAGAGGGATGGAGAGAGAGAGAGCGCAAAAGAGAGGGATGGAGAGAGAGAGCGCAAAAGAGAGGGATGGAGAGAGAGAGCGCAAAAGAGAGGGAGAGAGAGAGAGCGCAAAAGAGAGGGATGGAGAGAGAGAGAGCGCAAAAGAGAGGGATGGAGAGAGAGAGAGCGCAAAAGAGAGGGATGGAGAGAGAGAGAGCGCAAAAGAGAGGGATGGAGAGAGAGAGCAAGGGGTGGGACCGCTGTACTGCAAAAAATGGCCCGTGTGAATGGGCTTTAGGACTAGTCCTAAAATAAATGGTTGTAAAAGCTTCTCTGTGGTCCCCTTTGTTCAGAAAAAACAGACATGCATGGCTTTGCTTTGGGTTTCTCACTGAGATTATTTACACACTACTACTGCAATCCTATTATATAAAAGGCCAAGTGTGTTTGTCCGAAGCTGTCATGCGCAGTAGAGACAGCACGAGGACAAACACACCTAGCCTTACCTGACAATCCGTGACCAGTCGGGGACGCGACGCGACAGAGAGGGGAGAGAAATAAAAATAGAGAGGGGGGAGAGAGCAAAATAGAGAGGGGGGAGAGAGCAAAATAGAGAGGGGGGAGAGAGCAAAATAGAGAGGGGGGAGAGAGCAAAATAGAGAGGGGGGAGAGAGCAAAATAGAGAGGGGGGAGAGAGCAAAATAGAGAGGGGGGAGAGAGCAAAATAGAGAGGGGGGAGAGAGCAAAATAGAGAGGGGGGAGAGAGCAAAATAGAGAGGGGGGAGAGAGCAAAATAGAGAGGGGGGAGAGAGCAAAATAGAGAGGGGGGAGAGAGCAAAATAGAGAGGGGGGAGAGAGCAAAATAGAGAGGGGGGAGAGAGCAAAATAGAGAGGGGGGAGAGAGCAAAATAGAGAGGGGGGAGAGAGCAAAATAGAGAGGGGGGAGAGAGCAAAATAGAGATTGGGGAGAGAGCAGAATAGAGGGAAGAGAGAGCAAGAGAGAGGGGGGGAGAGAGAGCAAGAGAGAGGGGGGGGAGAAAGCAAAAGAGAGGTGGAGCAAGAGAGCGCAAAAGAGAGGGGGAGAGAGCGCAAAAGAGAGGGGGAGAGAGCGCAAAAGAGAGGGGGAGAGAGAGCAAAAGATAGGGGGAGCAAGAGAGAGCGCAAAAGAGAGGGGGAGCAAGAGTGCAAAAGAGAGGGGGAGCAAGAGCGCAAAAGAGAGGGGGAGAGAGCGCAAAAGAGAGGGGGAGCGAGAGAGAGAGCAAGGGGTGGGACCGCTTTACTGCAAACAAATGGCCCGTGTGAACGGGCTTTAGGACTAGTCCTAAAATAAATGGTTGTAAAAGCTTCTCTGTGGTCCCCTTTGTTCAGAAACAACAGATATGCATGACTTTGCCATTGTTTTTGGCAATTAGAAGGCCGCTAATTGCAGCTGCGCACCACACTTTTGAAATTCCCGATAGTGAAGGAGATAAGTAGAGGTAGCTTGTAAGGTTAATTTTAGCTGTAGGGTAGAGATCACCCTCCCACCTGACACCTCCCTTCCCCTGATCCCTCCCAAGCAGCTCTCTTCCCTCCCTCACTCCCTACTTGTCACCACCAGACAGTCCGTCAGTATGCAGTTTAGGGATAGTATTTTTTTTATATCTGTATGGTAAGGAACCTTCCTCACTCACCCAACTTCCTGATCATTCCCTGCAAACAGCTCTCTAACTCTTCCCCCTCGGTGGCCGCACCTACTGGCAGCTGTCTGATAGTATTTTATTTATACAACCATCTCAATACCATTGTTGGCCTGTTCTTTGGCGATTTACCACCTGGGTGCAGCTTCTTTTAGCCCAGTAATGCTTTTCACAGAGTAGAACTTTCCTGTAGTATATCAGTCTGATCCCGCCTATTACGGTCAGTCCAGCGCCGAACTACCAGGCAATTCCTCTCTGAACAAGGAACACAGCAACCCCAGACGATCGTTTCTTACTTCGGCATCAGCACAGAGTGTCACTGTCTGCATCAGTGATCTGCCTTTATATGGTAAAGGCAGCACGATCAGCGCTTCTATATACTATATGAAGGCAGGTGCCTTCTTAGCTGTTAAAGCTGACAGCGAGGTCTGCAGCATGAGGCAGAAGGTTGGACATAGGTACTACATCATCAGGGTACGTTGAGCAAAGTACCCTGTGACACGTAGTACCTACATGCAAAAGGCATAAGGGGATTAATCAAAGCATTTTTTGTGGTTTCTATTGTAGCACGGCCTATACTTGCAATGGAAAGTTAAAAATGGTGGTAATGCCAAGTCACAAGTTTGATTTGCACTCGCACATAATCAGAAATACTAGTTTCTTATTTATTGCTTTTGAGAGAGACAGAGAAAAAAAGAGAGGGGGGAGAGAGAGCGCAAAAGAGAGGGGGGGAGCGCAAGGTTGATATTAAGTATTATCACTTGCAGTTGAATTGAGACTTGATAAATGGGGGAACAAGGGGTTAAAAATGAAAAAAGGATTGAGGGGGTGGGGAAAGGGGTATAAGGTATATGGGGTGGCCAGAGAAAAGGGTATATGTATTTATATGTGTATGTGCTATGTCTAATATGTATCGATAACAGAGAAAGTGGTTAGCAAAAATTACTCTACTACCTAACTGGAAGTTTTGCACTAGAACGGCTTTGTGCATTCCCGTTAATAATTTTAGTGTGGGTTCTGAATTGGCTTTATGCATCGGTGCTGTCTAGCGTGATTACTGATCTGCACCAGGCTAACGCACGCGCTATACAAACCATTAACTAATGCACTATAGAAACCTTTGACGCCAGCACACAGATTCAAGCCGTACAGATTGCTTGCAAGCAGTGTCAATGCTCCAGTTGCATTTGTGCAATTGGCTCGACAATAACATTTTTATTTATTTTTTAATTTTTTATTGAGGTTGTTAAATGATACAGCGTTAAGAATAACACATAGTTTGTAAGTCAACAATTAAGGACCTATACAGCGACATCCCGGATAAAGATATTAATATCTACGGGTTACAGCATGTTTTGCAAGTAATAATTCAACAGAGTGAGGAATAGGAGAACTAACAATCTAAATTGAGTAGCTATTCACTAATAAAGAATTGTTCATATATATTTTACAAACTTCATAGTTCTCCATTACACAAACAACGGTAAGGCATAAATAATGACACCCTGTATGTTAAAGATAGGAAATCAGACATTCTATATAACAATAAGCAACTGTGATAGGGATAAAATTAACACAAGGACTAAACAAACTGAATTGGAACCTCTTTTTCTCTTAGGTGGTATTGGGGAAGGAAGTCAGTGGGCAAGAGCCACTCGAATAAGGGAGAAGAGGGAAAGATAAAGTAAAATGTTTTCTATTTGGGCTAGTGTGTATACTATGACATGGAGGGGGAGCTGAGTATATTCATATAGAGGGAGTAGTATATGCCTAGGATATGTATATATATGTATTCTTAAACAAGTCAGGATACAGATGTAATAACAGGTCAATTTATAGGCATAATGCTAAAGGAGAGCTGATAGTGGCTAAGGACCTAAGTAACACAAATTAAGGCATAAAATATGGGGTGACTATAAGCTAGGAGCGGGTAAGGTAAAGACCCCAGTCCTCACATCCAAGAAGGGAACCTTTAACCAAAGTTATAACAGTAATCTGCTTCAAAGTAATATTGCTCCCTGTTTCTCTCGCGTAGTACTTAGAATATCTATCTAATAGGTGCAAAAGAGGGGAACATAATCCTAGATATCTAGCAGCAACAACTATTATGATTTGTCACCACCTTCCATCTGTAATGTAACATATACCCTCATTATATGCTAGACTGGGGACTTAACAATAAATTTTATACATCCGCTTTGGATGTAAAACAATTAATAAGGCTATTCTAATACCATGCAAACTAAATCAAGCCAATGGTTTGAGAGATAAATGAGCTATATCAAAAGTTAAGAGCATCAGCATGAGTAATGAACGGAGCATCAAGCTCAGGAGTGCAAAAACATACAAACATATAGGGATTCGCATCAACAAGTAGGGCTCAGAAACATAAACATGTAAAAGAGGGGATTGTAACTTAGAGCAGCAATGTCCAGTACTTCACATGGGAAAGTGGGTCTTTATGATTAACCCACTCAACTTCTGAAGAGTTGGTCTGGATCAGGGCAGTTACTTCTGAGAAAATCAGCAACCCCGCTTGGAGGCCGAGTAAACGACAATCCTGCATAGATCAGGACTTTAGATGTGGGTAGTTGTACGCTACTTGTGAAGATATTCACCACATAACCCATTCCGCTGGATCGCCACCCACCACTTTGCTGTTTATTTGCAGAGAGAAACTGTGTCTCTGAGGCCCCATCGCCCCTCTGGAGGCCGGCCGCACCATCCAGAGAGACGACTAAGGGGAGTCCGGTGGCATTCTTCGGCTGATAGTGATGAGTGCAGGAGACGGCTCCAGGCGAATAGTCGATCTCAATGTTGCTCAAAGCTCGAATGTTCTCTGGTTTGTCTATACTGTCACCACTCTGAAAGTCACTTTACGCTGTAGCAAGAAGATGAGTACTGGATCCGGTCTGTAGTGATACGTGCTCTCGTGTATAGAAGGCCCCCTGCGGGGCTACTAGTTCCTCCATTTCCAG
Source organism: Bombina bombina (assembly GCF_027579735.1). Lineage (NCBI taxonomy): Eukaryota > Metazoa > Chordata > Amphibia > Anura > Bombinatoridae > Bombina > Bombina bombina. Next base: position 1,104,560,376 of record NC_069499.1, read on the forward strand.
ACCAGGCTGAGGATCGCAAGTAAGATTTAGTGAGCGGTTTTGTCCATCTAGGTTAGATATCTCCTGCTGCGTAGTGCTTCCCATTACTTCTACCGCTCCTGATAACTCGTAATCCTTCTTACCCCTAGCAGATTGCAGGGTACGGTGTAAGTCCTCAAAGTTGCGGAGCATCTGTAGCTCTAGCCCCTCTAGCATTATTTGCATCTGCACCTGAAAATCCCCCTCCATATCTAAGCATAGGGTGTCGAGAGAAAGTTAAGATAGTCACTAGCATGAGATGATTGTACCCGGCTGTTAACAAACCGGGGGGGGGGGATAGCTGAATGTAAAATAAATATGAGGCCGCAGCCGTCAATCTTTGAAACCTCAGAGTAATTTTGCTGCCGATGGAAACGGTAATCTGTGGCATCAAACAACTCCTTGGCTTTTCCTCTATTAAGTTCACAATTTATGCGTGAATATAGTTGGATAGGAAAGAGATAACAAAATGTAGAGTTATAGAGGGAGCTTCTCCATGTTGCGACTTGCTGCGGCTAGGACACGCCCCCCCGACAATAACATTTAATAAAATACTGATTTCATTTATTTGATGAAAACTAGGATAATAATGAAAATGTAGAAATGTAGTTTGTTGAATTTTTTTAGAAATCTATTTCTCTTTTTTATCTTTTATTTCCTCACAAATCCGGTTTATTAAATACCTGTGTTGTGTAGATCTGCAAAATCGGTGTCTGAGGGGTAATGGCTTAGGTATAATGTGGCTGGCTTCTCTCTCCAGGTCTGATAACACTGAAGGAGCTTCACCAGCAGGTTCTGAAGGGACGGGGGAAGCTTGCTCAGGATGTCAGCCAGTAAGTATCTCTACATTTACAGGAGTAACATCCAGTGGTTTGCTGCCAACTAACTGACAATATGTTTGTTGTTTTAGGGATGATGTTATCAGAGCAATAAAAAAGTTGAAGGTTCTTGGCAGTGGATTTGGTATTATACCTGTAGGAGGATCTTACCTGGTGCAGTCTGTACCTGCAGAGCTTAATATGGATCATACTGTAGTTCTACAGCTGGCAGAGGTAAAGGAATATATAGATTTACACTGAACGATGTTCCTGTAGGGCAGCACAAATATGCAAATAACGCTCTGTATCAGGCAGCACACAAACTCAAAATATAACCAACCTTATACTCAAAATAAATAATCACATAATAGTGAGAGGCCAGAATCCAGTGTCTGTTAAAACTAAGGGGCATGAAATTCAATATGGCAAGCGATTATGAGACTTTTCAGTTTATTACCGTTATCATGCACTGCGCTCTTGTCTTTGGCTCACCAGATGTGTTTGTCTAGCTCCCAGTAGTGCATTGCTGTTTTAAAGCTGACTTTAACTATGTTTTTTGCAGGGACTAAACTGTTATATGCAAGAAACAGTGCAATAATACAATTAGGGCATTTTTGTTTGCACTTGTATGTCCCTTTAACTGTTGTAGTAATTATAATAAAAAGGAACTAATGACAATTAAAGGGGTACCATGCAACTGACAACTGAAGTAAGGTTCCATAATGCACCAAAAAAATCATTCAAAATATTAGTGCAATTGCATGAGAACATTTATACCCATCATTAAAATTGGACTGTATAAGTGTACAGCTTTAGTCTAGCAGTCTTTAGACTGATGTTGCAGTCTGTAATATTAAGTATTTTATTTTCTTAGCCTTTATACAAGGTGCTCAGAATTGATTTTTTGTTTTTCTTCCCAATGGCATGGAGAGTCTAGCAATTCATTCAATTACTAGTGGGAATTCAACTCCTGGCCACCAGGAGGAGGCAAAGAACACCCATGCAGAGCTGCCACTTCCCATAAACCCCCAGTCATTCTTTGCCTTGTACATCAGGAGGATGTGCAAAGATGGTGTCTGAAGATATTTAATCCTTTAATGGGTACTTTTCCCTGCAAGCAAGGATTGGGGCTATGCTGTGTCCATGTAATCCTCTTTAGTAAGTGTAATGGTGGCTTTTAGCAGTTGGAAGACGGCGGGGTAGTTCTTGCTTCTCTTCCAACATTTATGCTACCCCTCTATAGAAAACCAGGGTTGGTTACTCTGCTTTTCTTTTCCTACAGGTCCCAGTCAGAGGTCGGCTGAGTCTATCATACCTGAGAAGCTGTTCCTACCCTGCAGCTGGATCCACAGGTAAGTGCTCTTGCCTTCTAAGTTTAAAGGACTCGGCACTTTTGGGGTTAATTCCTCAGTGGACAAGGATTGGGACATAATTATCCTTTTATGTGGGGATTTACCTAAGGGCAGCGCTGCAAGGCACTGTAACTGCTCTGGAGCCTAAGGGTTAACTGATATTTCCCCTTTGGATGAGGCTGGCTTGTGAGAGGGATAATTGGGACTTTATTTAAAGGGACAGTCTAGGCCAAAATAAATTTTCATGATTCAGATAGGGCATGTAATTTTAAACAATTTTCCAATTTACTTTTATCACCAATTTTGCTTTGTTCTCTTGGTATTCTTAGTTGAAAGCTTAACCTAGGAGGTTCATATGCTAATTTCTTAGACCTTGAAGGCTACCTCTTTTCAGAATGCATTTTAACAGTTTTTCACCACTAGAGGGTGTTAGTTCATGTGTTTCATATAGATAACGCTGTGCTCGTGCACGTGAAGTTATCTGGGAGCAGGTACTGATTGGCTTAGCTCCAAGTCTGTCAAAAGAACTGAAAGGGGCAGTTTGCAGAGGCTTAGATACAAGATAATCACAGAGGTTAAAAGTATATTAATATAACTGTGTTGGTTATGCAAAACTGGGGAATGGGTAATAAAGGGATTATCTATCTTTTAAAACAATACAAATTCTGGTGTAGACTGTCCCTTTAAGCCCTCATTGTATAATCTGTAATATGCATTATGGACTTTTTATCTTATCTGTGTAATAGTGTTTCACATGACGACAAGGTTAAAACTCTTAACATTTTAATGTAAGCAGCAGATCTTGCACGCTTTTTTTCTTCGGTGGCGCAGTTTGTTTTTTCACTGTGGCGATCACGTGATTGTGCTCAGCTCTTCCGCTCTACGGCCTTCATTATACAGTCGGCTTGGAGAGCGGAGTTTTCTTTGCAACTTCCTACGTCGGATGGGTGTCTTACGATTATAGATTGTTTGTCCAGGCTGCGTTATACATTATTTTGCAGCATTTTCTCCCTTGTTACTAGTGGGGGCTTCCTGGTCACCGGGGTGGTAAGTCTCCTTAGTTAAGCTGAGGTTGTAGCAGTGCAAGTATTTTTGATGGTTTTTTTCTTTTGTTAGACTCTTTTGCCTTGTACTAAATCAAAAATGCAGTAAATCAAACAAAATTTTTACAGTGTGTATAATAGGCTAAAAGAGCATTGCACCCACTTGCAAATGGATGATTAACCCCTTAGTTCAAAAAACGGATCAAAAAAACGAAATAGACGTTTAACAGTCACAACCAACTGCCACAGCAAGCTGTGGCCCTACCTTCCCCAATAAACGACTTTGGAAAGCCTTTGGGCCCTTTAGAGATGTCCTATAGCATTCAGAGGGCCTTTGAGGGAAGCTGGATGTCACAGTTATTAAATCACTGTATTCAGGCTTAACTTACATTAATCCGGTATCAGCAGCATTTTCTAGTGTTTTCCATCTCTAGAAAAAATTATAACTGCACATACCTGATAGCAGAATAAACTGCACGCCATTCTCTCGCTGAAGTTACCTCATCTGTGTAATCCCCTCAGACATATGTGAGAATAGCAATGGATCTTAGTTACAACCTGCTAAGATCATAGAAACCTCAGGCAGATTCTTCTTCTATTTACTGCCTGAGATAAAATAGCACAACTCCGGTACTATTTAAAAATAACAAACTTTTGATTGAAGAAAATAAACTAGCTATATTTAACCACTCTCTCCTACAACGTCCTTGCTTGTTGAGAGTTGCAAGAGAATGACTGGGTATGACAGTTAGGGGAGGAGCTATATTACAGCTCTGCTGTGGGTGTCCTCTTGCAACTTCCTGTTGGGAATGAGAATATCCCACAAGTAATGGATGATCTGTGGACTGGATACACCTTACAAGAGAAATATAGCTTTTGAGAAATGTTTATATGGCTTGGAGGCTCCAATTATTCCTCCTGTGCAGTTTTGTTCCACATGCTTGAATAAAATGTTAATGTAAAAAAATAAAGATTCCTTCTCAGAGCCATCTGTCCCTCAGGATAATGTTGTCCGTGCCATGCCTCAACTTTCTCCTCAAATGTCCCAAGATTTAACAGTTTCACAAGCCAGTGCCCTGCGGTTCCTCTCAATCTGTTCCTGGGGCAGTATATTTACCAGGTGATTTTGCTGCGCAACTGACTTCTGCAGGCTCTGCAGCTTTGAGTGTCTTACCTAATGCTGGTAAGAGAAAGAGAAAAACCAAGAACATCTCTAAATCTAATAGTTCTGATTCCGCCCAGGCTGCCTTAGTCAGTCTATCCCAGTTATCTGAAGAGGAACACACCTCTAAGGGCGAGATCTCGGATTCTGAGTCTGCTGTGGCTAGTACAGCGGACTTAGAGGAGGTACATTTTAGATTTAAGCTTGAACACCTCCGTTTACTTTTGAAAGAGGTTCTAGCTACTTTGGAGGACTCTAGAGTCTATAGCTGAGACTCCTAAAAAGGCTAATAAGCTTAACAGAGTTTTTGATGTCAAACCCAAATCTGTGGAAGTATTTCATATTCCAGGTCGCATGTCTGACATTATATCTCAGGAATGGAAGAAGCCGGGGGTTCCTTTATCCCCATCTCCTGTTTTTTAAAAATATGTTTCCTGTTGCTGATTCTTTGTGAGATCTTTGGCGCACTGTTCCTAAAGTAGAGTTCCTTTTAAGGATAGTTCCTCCTTTAATGATCCATTGGATAGAAAGCTGGAAGGTTAATTAAGAAAGATGTTCCTACACCAGGGTCTACAATGGCAACCTGTTGCTAGTATTGCGACAGTTGCTGGAGCGGCCTCTTCTTATTAGTGTGATTCCTTGTCTGATTTGATTTTGGAAGAAACAACAATAGAGGAGATCCAGGATAGGATCAAGGCTTTAAAGCTGGCTAATACTTTTATCAGTGATGCCAGCATGCAAGTTGTTCATCTGGGGCAAAGATTTCTAGCTTGCTGTCCTATTTCACAGAGCCCTGTGGCTAAAATCTGTAGCCCTTCCTTTCGGCCTTGCCACTGCCCCTGGAATCTTTACAAAGGTTCTAGGGGCTCTTCTGGCAGTGGTCAGATCTCAGGGAATTGCAGTGGCGCCGTACCTGGACGATATCTTGGTTCAGGCACCATCTCTCATTTAGCAACATCCCATACGGATTCTCTGTTGTTGTTGTTTCTTCGCTCCCACGGGTGGAAGGTGAATCTAGAGAAGAGTTCCTTGGTGCCAAAAACCAGGGTGTTTTTTTTTTGGTACAGTCATAGATTTGATCTCCATGATGATTTTCTTCACGGAGGTCAGAAAATCCAAGCTTCTTGCTGCTTGTCTTTCACTTCAGTCCTGTGTCCATCAGTGGCTCTGTGTTGGAAGTAATTGATCTCATGATGGCTTCCATGGACATTTATTCCTTTTGGTCATTTCCATTTGAGACCTCTACAGTTATGCATGCTCAGACAATGGAACGGAGACCACTCAGACCTCTCTGAGGATAGTCCTAGACAACCAGACGAGAGACTCTCTGTCCTGGTGGATCTCCCAGGATCATCTGTCCCAGGGCACATGCTTCCTGAGACCATCTTGGGAGATTTTGACCACGGATGCCAGCCTGTCGGGCTGGGGAGCAGTTTGGGGATCCTTAAGAGCCCAGGGACTTTGGACTCAGGAGGAGTCTTCCCTCCCAATAAATATCCTATATTTGAAAGCAATCTTCAATGTTCTTACAGCTTGGCCTCAACGGAGTTTAGTCTGGTTTATCGGATTACAATCGGACAACATTACTTTGTGGCGTATATCAACCACTAGGGAGGAACTCTGCGCTCCTTAGCTATGAAAGAGGTGACTCGCATTCTTCAGTGGGCGGAGTCTCACAATTGCCTCTTGTCTGATATCCACATCCCAGGGGTGGACAACTGGGAAATGGATTATCTGAGCAGGCAGACTTTTCATCCAGGGGAGTGGGCCCTCCATCCGGAAGTATTCTCAATGATAACTTTCAGGTGGGGAGTTCCGGAGTTGGATCTGATGGCGTCTCGTCCAAGCTCCCAAAGTACGGTTCAAGATCAAGGGATCCGCAAGCAGTTCTAGTAGACGCTTTGGCGGTTCCATGGAATTTCGTCTAATCTACCGGTTTCCTCTGTTTGCCCTCCTTCCTCGGGTGATAGCACGTATCAAGAAGGAGCAAGCTTTGATGATTCTAATCTCTCCAGCGTGGCCTCATAGAATTGGGATTTGGGACCTGGTGAAGATCTCATCCTTTCCCCAGTGGAAATTGCCTCTGAGGAAGGACCTTCTACTTCAGGGTGCTTCCCTACATCCAAACCTAGATTCTCTGAAGCTGTTTGCTTGAAGATTGAACGCCTAGTCTTGTCTATACATGGTTTTTCAGAAAAGGTTATTGATACCATGCTTCAGGCTCCTAAGCCGGTAACTCGCAAGATTTACCATAAGATGTTGAGTAAATACCTTTTATTGGTGCAAATCTAGGGTTTTCTCTTGGGGTCAGGGTTCCCCGCATTCTGTCCTTTCTTCAGGAGGGCCTGGAGAAAGACTTGTCAGTCAGTACTCTAAAAGGTCCGATATCTGCCTTGTTGATTGTTTTGCATTAATGTCTGGCAGACTTGCCAGATGTTTAATCCTTTGTTCAGGCCTTGGTCAGATTCAGGCCTGTTTTTAAACCTGTTGCTCCTCCATGGAGCCTTAATCTTGTTTTTAAAGTTTACAGCAGGCTCAGTTTGAGCCAATGCACTCATCTGACATGAAAACCTTAGACTATGCAGACTTGATGAATTTGCAGTATAGGATGAAAGCTTATGGACCATTATAGTGATAAAATGCTTTAACAAATGATCATTTTATTATTAGTGACGCAGCAAAGCTATGTGTTTAAGCCCTGCACATGGGTAAACACATAGTTAAAGGGCCATGATACCCACATTTTTTCTTTCATGATTTAGAAAGAGAATTCATTTTGAAACATCTTTCTAATTTACTTCTATTATCTAATTTATTTTATTCTCTTGATATTCTTTGCTGAAAAGCATATCTAGATATGTTCAGTAGCTGCTGATTGGTTGCTGCACATAGAAGCCTCATGTGATTGGCTCACCCATGTGCATTGCTTTTTCTTCAAATAAGGATATCTAAAAAATGAAGCAAAATAAATGATAGAAGTAAATTGTAATGTTGTTTAAATTTGTATGTTCTATCTGAATCCTGAAAGAGAAAGATTTTGGGTTTAGTGGCCCTTTAAGATACAACCCAGTTGTGCAACTAGCACTGCTGGTTGGATCAGTGGCAGTTTCCTCTGTGGACCAGCGGTGCTCTGCTGGTCCTGAGCTGTCCTTTTAACAGTGTTATATAACCTTTTTGTGGGAGTTAGACATCTTTGTTGTGTCACTAGTGATTAAAGGGACAGTCTAGTATAAATTAAACTTTCATTATTCAGATAGAACTTTTAATTTTAATCAACTTTCCAATTTACTTTTGTCATCAAATTTGCTTTTTTTTCTTCTTGGTATTCTTAGTTTAAACTAAACATAGGTAGGCTCATATGCTAATATATAAGCTTTTAAGGGCTGCCTCTTATCACATGCTTTTTAAATCTCTTTTCAACACAAAGAGACAGAAAGTACATGTGGGCCATATAGATAACACTGTTCAGGCACAGGGGGTTATTTAAGATCTAGCACAATACAATGCTAAATTTAAGACAATAGATAATAAACAGTCACAGTCATGTGATCAGGGGGATGGAAGAAGGTTCCTAGATACAAGGTAATCACAGAGGTAAAAAGTACATTAATATAACTGTGTTGGTTATGCAAAACCGGGGAATGGGTAATAAAGGGATTATCTATCTTTTAAAACAATAACAATTTTATGGTAGACTGTCCCTTTAAATTACATTCTCTAATGAATAGCATTTAATTTTATTACTATAATGGTCCTTTAGGGTGGGAGATAATAACTGTAAATGTCTTGACAAAAAAAAACAAGGGACGTAGATTCAACTGTATTTTTGACTTTTTAGACAATGTACAGGGAATTCTCATTATAATGCTGTTGTAATCTATTTTCTTAAATGGGCACTTTTTTTCCCCTATCATGTATATTAAAGCAGCAGCAGATAAAGTGAAGGTCAATTTGTGCTAATAGCAATACACCAATCGAAAGCTTAACAACCAAGTATTAAAGTCGCTGATTTTATATTTCTAAAAAACTATTCATTTTCAAATAAAATAGATATATAAAATACCTCCGTTATTGCTATTAGCTCCTCCCCTACCACACTTCCGTATTTCTCTGTAGTGACATCGCTTTCGTTCCTACAAGCGGACTACGCTCGTGCACAACAGCCTATTTTAAATGTGCATGCTTATCTCCCACTCAGTAGCGCATGCGTTTAATAATTCAATGTATCCAAAATAATGAGAGCGGACTACGCATGCGCGTTTCATGAACGAGCATGACGATGATGACGCTACAGAAAAGGGGCTGGACGCCACGGGGGTAGGTAATAGATTGGATCAAAGAATTGTCAATCAATAACGGCAATATGGCGGGCGGATAAAAAAACCTGACACGGAGCCGATTTAAAAGGTTAAAAATAAAAACTTTTAATATTAGTTATAAAGAATTTCATGAATGAACATCATACTTAATTTACCGAAGCTATTTGAAACTGTTAACCACTACTCCAGACTTGACCTTCACTTTAAATTTATTATTTTATTTATAATTTATTAAATATAAAAAAGGCTGTTTAATATAAAAGCAACCGTAGATGCAACAGATACATCACTCACTGGATGAGAGGAGCATAGTTTATTCTTCACATACAAACAAAGAAAGCACTGTAAAACATTTTGAAACTTTCTTTTATATGGAGCAAAACTTTTTATTTAGTATCCTGTCACTTTCCCTTTAACTCAAGTTGATAGAACAAGTTAGGCATAGAACAGGGTCCTCTAGCTATGTTTCTTCCTGATAAACCTACATGGAAGTGATGCTAATTCCAGGAGTTTAAGGCTGAAATATTGCGTGAAGATCGTCCTACAAGGAAGTGTACTTGAGTTAGCAGCAGGTGTGGGTGATGGTTTTTTGTTTTTTTTAAATGAAGAATGGTTTCATTTTCAGTTACATCAATGTGTATTGGGAATTTCTTTAACATAAAATATACACTGCTAATTATTTTTACTATTTTATTTTTTTCTTTAGAAAAAAGGATTTGTAACGGTCAGTGAAATTAATTCCAGTTTAAACTGGGAGACAGAACGAGCCAAACATGTACTGGTGCGTATTGGGTTTCTCATATTATGATACGTAAACATAATTATGCATATTTTTCTAGCTTTTGATTTTGGATGCTTTTAAAATTTAAAAATGTTTTTGTGTTCTATGGAAATATAAACACATACGAGAAACAACTGTGTGTGTGAACAGGCTTTTTACTCCTTTTAATTTTAGCATATGCTTAATGAATTTTGGGTTGCTTAAATATAAGACTATGACTAATGTCTGTGAGCCAAGAAAGGAGTTTTACATTTTCTGACTCATCAACTTAAAAGCATAACACATCACATTAGTGAATACTTCCACAGATGTGACAAAAACGAAATGACTAATAATAAAGTGCCATAACATTTTTGATTTAGCTGCACTATGACAAGTAAGGGACTAAATCACTGCCACACTATAAACCGCAGTGATTCTACACCTTGATTGTCAAAAACTCACACGGAGCAGTAAATTAAACCCTTTATTGCTATAGATACGTTGGCAATAAAGAGGATTTAACTCCATCTCTGTCAGAAATGCAAGCTGAGGAGACTATTCATCTGCCATGCAGTATGATGACCCCAGTTTTGATCAAGGCTCCTACAGCCACAGGTATTGTATGAGGTATGATGGGAATTATAGTTTCCATGTATGCATTGAAACTATTCTCATAATGTTGGACACAATTCATAGTGATGCAGGGTGCAAAAACACTTTATAAAATGCAGCTGTATCCAAGTTTTAAGTCGTCCTGGTTCCCTGGCATCATGGATTTGTTTAGCCTTGCACCAAAGGTCACTGATCTCTCTTTTGTATAGTAAGTCAGATGCATAGAATAACTATGGTGCAGGTGTAGGGCAGTGAAGTTTGAAAAAAACTAGATACTTTTTTTCTAGTGATAGTAAAATTTATATTTTTAGATGTTTGCATAAGATTTACTATGTACACACAAAGGGGTAATTAATTTAGCAACTGGTTAGTGACGGTAAACGTTCCCCTTTGTATAAACCGATCCGGAATGTGCCATTCTGGCTCTCATTACTACTGTTCCCCAAGAATAGATGCAGCTGGTTGCACTGGCATTGTTTGGGGACTCTATATCCAATGGGCAAATGCATACAGTAATGACACATTGCTCATGTCATTGGGGTGGGTCACATTTTTTTTTTAATTTAAATGATTGTTTTATCCAAAGGGATGCTTTGTAGACTTGATGAGAGTAATGAAGTTAATTTCTGAAAACCCCATTAACCATCATGAAGTGTCAACACAAATTGCCATTATCCATTGTACTTGTGAAAATGACAGTACACTGAAATATTAGTATGGGGGGGTATATCTAAATATTTATAGGAATCTATATAAAATTGTGTGGACAGCCAAACATTTCTGGTTCTAAACTTTTTAACCTATGTGCCAAGCCCTGGTTTAAATATTACTCTTCCATCAGTGTAGTAAATGTGTGTGTGTATATATATATAAAAAAAATTTTTTTTTTGAAACGCTGCACATTGCTTTATAAGACAATTGGAAACCTGCAAATAACTTATTTCAACAGCAGTCCTGAAATCCTTGTTCTTAAGACCCTGGTTTTGAAACCTGTAAACTAATAGCTTCTATATATTAGTGTTGCTATCTTGGTTTACCCAAGCACTGTGGAAGGGTTATCCATAAAATGCAACCTGGAAATTTTCACAGGATTACATCTGTTTACAAACTGTTTTCTACAAGTTTAGAATTAGTGTTACGTAGATCTATTTTTACTATACACTACATATTATCAAGAGCACAGTAATTAACTGCCATCTTTTCATACCTTCACAGGAACATTTACTGAAGGAAGGTTTGGCTTGGGTGGATTCACAGGCCCCAGGAGAGGCCAATTACTGGCTTCCAGCTCTCTTTACTGAACTGTACTCTAAAAATATTACCCCAGAAGAGGAACGAGGTCCTTCCTGAGAGCCCTTTGAAGCTGATGTCCCATTTGCCTCACTCTCCTGTCACTATAGGACATTATGTACATATCCTCTCCAGCTTGCTTTAAGATGACCACATGCACCAAACCTTTTGAGTTTGACGCTCTGGGCAAATACTTTCCTACAGTCATAGCTTGTGTATATTCAAACCATGACAAGTAAATCATTATCATTTTCCTATTTTTTGGAAATAAAATCTTGTACTTAAAAAGAATTCTGTTTGTTTCAAATAAAACTACAGTTTTCTCTAATTTATCCTAATGCAATCTTTCCAGTCTTATAACTTTATCAACTACGTCACGGTGAACTCAAATGATGCAGGCTTTATTTTGTGTACTTTAACTCTTCCCACCATTCAATACAGTAAAATTACATAACATGCAAAATAAAGGATTTTTTTTTATATAAATTCCAGTTACTTTAATTTTTCTTGCTCCCTGTGTCATGAGACAACCATCATCCAATCACAAAATCCATACATGTATATACTATGAAGTCTTTTACATGTTCAGTAGGAGCTAGTCTCTAAATAAAATGAGTGCACAATTTGATAATTGATTGGAAAGTTGTGGCATATTCTATCTGAATCATCATGAAAGTTTAATTTTGACTTTAGTGCAGTCTATACCAAAATTGTTAGTTTAAAAAAACAGATAACACCTTTACTACCCATTCCCCAGCTTTGCACAACCAACATTGTTATATTAATATACTTTCTAACATTTAAACCTCCAAATGTCTCATCACATTCTTTTTATTATTACAGCATCTAGCAAATATAAGAGGCGCCTCGTGTGTATCAGTCACCAAATAGACAAATCAGATAGAAAATCTCAAACGCAGGGTACTCACATTTCCCTAGAGCACCCTTGTGTGCTACTAGATGCAGGCTGGCAGTATAAAAGGTGTGTCAGCTCACACCTCAGACGCCTGCTGAAACGCGTTGCATATGTGGGGGTACAGACTTTGTATACCCATCAGATTTTAACACTGTATTGTTTTGAATTTTTTATGGTTTCAATAAATCAGTTTTTAAACTACAGTGTTTACAAGCCCATATTGCCAGGTGCACATATGTGTTGGGCCTACTGTTTGGTTCATCACTGTGTGTTTGAGCTGTCCCTGGACTACGTGCAGCTGTCGGGAGATGAGCTGACACACCTTTATACTGCCAGTCTGCATCTACTAGCACATAAGGGTGCTCTAGGGAAATGAGAGTACCCTGCGTTTGAGATTTTCTATCTGATTTGTCTATTTGGTGACTGATACGCACATGAGGTGCCTCTCTTATATTTGCTAGATGCTGTTGTTTCATTCCACTACATTCGTGTGAAGAGGAGTGCAGCCACTGTGATCCTGCAATTGCTATAGGAAATTTAACGAAAGAGAGAACAGCACTCCATGAGATAGAACAGAAGCTGGAATAGCTTCCATGCATGCTCATTTTTATTGTAACTCCTCAGGGTGCACGTTCTTTTTGCACACTATGCCCCCTTCACAGAGAAAAAAAATATCCTGAAGCATATCAGTCTGACCCTGCCCAATGACAGTCCAGCGCCGAAATACCAGGCAATTCTTCTCTGAACAAGGGAAGCAACAACCCCAGACGATCGTTTCGGCCTCCTATGGGCCTCGTCAGTGAGGTGCAGTTGTATCTCTCTAAGGGCAAGTGTGCATGGAGTCCACGTCTGGTTTCCCCATTACTCAGGGTGACCCAAGAGTAATTTGCATAGAATCACCCTGAGTAATGGGGAAACCAGACGTGGACTCCATGCACACTTGCCCTTAGAGAGATACAACTGCACCTCACTGACGAGGCCCATAGGAGGCCGAAACGATCGTCTGGGGTTGTACACCAATATAGATGTGGGAGTTTTTATTGAATGATGAGAATTTTAGCTGTGGATCAGTTAAATGGATACTGAAGTCAAAATTTATTTTTCATAATTCCCATAGAGTATCCAGTTTTAAAAGACTTTCCAATTTAAAGGGACACTGAACCCAATTTTTTTTTTCGTGATTCAGATAGAGCACGAAATTTTAAGCAACTTTCTAATTTACTCCCATTATCAATTTTTCTTCGTACTCTTGCTATCTTTATTTGAAAAAGGCATTTAAGCTTTTTTTTATTCAGAACTCTGGCCAGCACTTTTATTGGTGGATGAATTTATCCACCAATCAGTAAGGACAACTCAGGTTGTTTGCCAAAAATGGGCCAGCATCTAAACTTACATTCTTGCATTTCAAATAAAGATACCAAGAGAATGAAGAAAATTTGATAATAGGAGTAAATTAGAAAGTTGCTTAAAATTTCATGCTTTATCTGAATCACGAAAGAAAAAAAATGTGGGTTCAGTGTCCCTTTAATTATCAAATTGCAACAGGTTTTTTATATGCACACTTTGTGCTACCAGCTACAATTGAGCATGTGCTTATTGATGGCTGTAACATGATGCAGGAAAAATAAAAGTAACTGAAATTTGTCGGAAAAACAAAATCTACTGCTCATTTAAAATTATGAATAAGTGTTAATGCAATGTCTTTTTTATTATACACTTGATTATGAAATTCTACTGTATTAAATGATCCTTTATGTATGGACATGTTTCCTATTAGCTTTAATACCAATTTAAACAACTTTATCATGAGCATATATAGAATATAAATAACCCTTGAGTTTAATAAATCTTACTCTCTAGCTGAAGGCTTATGAGATTACTGCTATGGCTGTAGTAGCAATACAACTGTCTGGTACACCCAGTATACCGTTTCAGAGCAAAACAACATATTCCGTTAAGAAAAGAAACTAATGATAAATCTTCTGGATTTACACAAATTCAAAGAAATGAATGGCAAGATATGTAGAAGCCTTGTTTTATTCCTGAAGCAAACATGTTATTTATCACCTAAATAGTCATAGCCCCGTTGGTCAAAGAAAGTGCTTTTGTGTTGTGGGGGAAAAACAAAAACATAGAATTAAAAAGTAGTGGCTTCTCTCAGGTCTGAAAAAATAAGATTGCATTTCATATGAAGGTAGAATTATCCTGGGGTGTGGCAGCATTTTCTTCTCCTGTTGGTGAAGTTCTTTGGTTTGCCTGGACTGATATTGAGATTTCTGCTGCTAGCCCCAGACTGCAATACTACCTGCTCTGCAGTGCTGACTCCTTAAACTAGACGTTGCTGCAAAGCCTTAAGACATGAGAAAATCCCTTTAAGTGCCGCTGTTGTCAGTCCAGGCTCTAGTATTTGTGCTAGGGTTCAGAAGTCTGTCTGCATTATTGGATAAAATCCCTGCCAGCTCCATTCATTGTTGTTCTTGCAAAGGAGCAGAGGTTTGACCCTGCATCTAAATAGCAGCCATACCAAACTGGCTCAGTGTAAAACAGTCCTTCCTTATCCAGCACCATCCATGATACTTGGCTAACATTACTGTTTGACATGGCAATGCCCAACACACTACTGGTTACATTCCTGCACAGTTTAAGGGTTGGAGCTTCCCTGTGTATCTGTTTCTGTCTCTGATGAGCTAGAGTCAGAGTCTATATCTGGAGTGTCCCTTCTATGTTTTTCCCGCACTTTCTGGTGGATTATCTGTAAGCGGTTCAGTAAAGACTGATAATCAAACTGTCCACGCTTTTCGCCAAATGGGTCCTGAAAGCACAAAATATAGAAAATTAAGTATTAAGCAGTGTACCTATGATTCATTTATATTAGCTTATGCAGTTGGTGTTTTTTAATAAACAATACAACGATTAAAGGAGATATGAAAGAATGAGATTGAGTGACATGAGATTCTTGAACTCCCTAATGTATAAAATGCACACATTAGGTTAAGCTAATTTTTGCCGGGTGGTGTGCCCATTAAATTGCTCCTGGGAAGAACACTAAAGGGGTCAAGGCATGGAGAGGAACCTAAACTATAAACAAACCTAACTATATAAGAGTTTGTAGAGCATAAATTGTGCTTCTAGAAAGTAAAATACTGTAACCTTAGCATTTTGCAAAATGCAGCAAATTACAATATGATTGTTTACAGCAAAGAACAAACTACAGGTAGCCTTAAAGGGATGGTAAACTCATTATTGGCCGAATATTATCAATATTGTACATTCTTCAATGTGCACATGAATTTTCCATTTAAACATTATATAGCCATTTACTTACAATGGAATAATAAAGAATATCTCCGTTCCGTGAAATTGCCAGCCCCCGGTGACGTCACATCCATTTTTCCAATGATCAATCCTGTCGCCAGACAGGCTTCCTTCAATGCAATTTTATTTGCGCATTAACTAGCAATCCTAACATCCAATCAACAGCTTCTAAATCCGAAGACGATTTTGCGCGTGCATGTTTTGTTACTTTCCACACGGCACGCTAAAGCACTGTATCGTATACTATTACTATACGATTCATAATTTACTTTGAACAGTGCAAGTAAGTAGATAGGTGAATTCCAACTTACAAATTAATTTACGAATTAAGAAAAATTATCTTTTTTAAATGAGTAAGATCGCTCGCACACTCGATCCACACAAAGTTTGCGATCACACTGAACCAAGTAAACTCGACGTTTACTTGGTATACGTCATGCTAACCAATGCGCATGCATGAAAAATGTCGGGAGCGAGCGAACCCTCTGACATGTAGAGAGGGTGGAGACAGGACAAAGCAGACAATATTCAGTGCAAAATGTAAGCGGGCGGAGAGATTTGGCGCAACAAGGTTTTATAAATGTATTAAAATTTACATTCAAATACATATAAATAAATAAAAAATGATAATGCAGTTTATTATTTTGTATATATACACTAATGTAGATATGTAATTGTCAAATAAATGAGTTTACCATCACTTTAATTGGCCACAATCATGTGACATAAGACAACTACTATATTCAGTCAAGTAGTTTTGCAAATTGTTAACAAAATTGACAGAAGTAAAAGCTTTAAATACAATTGGTTTGCCATTCATTATTTAAAAGGGACTTAACTCAAAACATGTTCTATTTTAAAGAGAATGTTTCATAATGTGCAGTCAGTACTTTGCGTTTTGAAAAATGGGTGTTTCTCTTGTTAAGTGTATCCAGTCCACGGATCATCCATTACTTATGGAATATATTCTCCTTCCCAACAGGAAGCTGCAAGAGTCCACCCACAGCAAAGCTGCTATATAGCTCCTCCCCTAACTGCCATATTCAGTCATTCTCTTGCAAGCCTCAACATAGATAGGAGGTTGTGAGAGTCTGTCGTGCTTTCTACTTAGTTTATTCTTCAATCAAAAGTTTGTTATTTTTAAATAGCACCGGAGTGTGCTGTTTATCTCAGGCAGTATTTGGAAGAAGAATCTGCCTGCGTTTTTCTATGATCTTAGCAGACGTAACTAAGATCCACTGCTGTTCTCACACATTCTGAGGAGTGAGGTACTTCAGAGGGGGAATGGCGTGCAGGTTTTCCTGCAGATAAGGTATGTGCAGTAAAATATTTTTCTAGGAATGGAATTGACTAAGAAAATACTGCTGATACCGAAGTAATGTAAGTAAAGCCTTAAATGCAGCGATAGCGACTGGTATCAGGCTTATTAATAGAGATACATACTCTTGTAAAAATGTGTTTTAAAACGTTTGCTGGCATGTTTAATCGTTTTTTAACATATGTTTGGTGATAAAACTTATTGGGGCCTAAGTTTTTTCCACATGGCTGGCTTAAATTTTGCATAGAAACAGTTTCCTGAGGCTTTCCACTGTTATAGTATAAAAGTTACAGTTGGTGCAGTTAAAATTACAAACAGTGACATTCAGCTTCCCTCAGCAGTCCCCTGCATGCTATAGGACATCTCTGAAGGGCTCAAAAGGGCTTCAAAAGTAGGAGCTGTTATGACTGTTTAAAACATATTTTTCGTTTTGTTAATCTGTTTTTTGTATTAAGGGGTTAATCATCCATTTGCAAGTGGGTGCAATGCTCTGCTAACTTGTTACATACACTGTAAAAATTTTGTTAGTTTAACTGCCTTTTTTCACTGTTATTTCAAATTTTGGCAAAATTTGTTTCTCTTAAAGGCACAGTAACGTTTTATATATTTGCTTGTTAACTTGATTTAAAGTGTTTTCCAAGCTTACTAGTCTCATTATTAGTCTGTTCTAACATGTCTGACATAGAGGAAGCTCTGTGTTCATTATGTTTTAAAGCCATGGTGGAACCCCATCTTAGAATGTGTACCAGATTTACTGATTTCATGTTAAACAATAAAGATAATTTTTTGTCTTTAAAAACATTATCACCAGAGGATTCTGTCGTGGGGGTAGTTATGCCGACTAACTCTCCCCACGTGTCAGACCTTTTGACTCCCGCTTTAGGGACTCACGCTCAAATGGCGCCAAGTACATCAAGGGCACCCATAGCGTTTCTTTACCAGGGGATTCTGTCGAGGGGAAAGTTATGCCGACTAACTCTCCCCACGTGTCAGACCCTTCGACTCCCGCTTCAGGGACTCACGCTCAAATGGCGCCAAGTACATCAAGGGCGCCCATAGCGTTTATTTTACAAGACATGGCAAAGGTGGTGAATAATATTCTGGCAGCAGTATTAGTCAGACTACCTGAAATTAAAGGAAAGCAGTTAGCTCTGGGGGTAGATACAGAGCATACAGACGCTTTAAGAACCATGTATGATACTACCTCACAATATGCTTAGTCTGTGGGTGATTTTTTTTTTTTTTTGACTCAGGGAAGATGATTTAACCTGATTCTGATATTTCTACATTTAAAATTTATGCTTGAGAACCTCCACTTGTTGCTCAGGGAGGCTTTGGCTGCTCTGAATGAATGTGTACAATCGCAGGGCCAGAGAAATTGTGTAGACTGGATAAATAATATGCAGTGCCGGTGTGTACTGATGTTTTTCCAATACCTAAAGAGGTTTACTAAAAAATTTTTTAATAAGGAATGGGATAGACCAGGTGTGCCGTTCTCTTCCCCTCCTATTTTTTAGAAGAATGTTTTCTAATAGTTGCCACCACACGGGACTTCTGGCAGACAGTTCCTAAGGTGGAGAGAAGAGTTTCTACTCTAGCTAAGCGTACCACTACCTCTGACGAGGACACTTGTGCTTTTTAGATCCAATGGATAAAAAATGTTTATTCAACAGGGTTTTATCCTGCAGCCCCTTGCATACATTGCTTCTGTCACTGCTGCTGCGGCGTTCTGGGTTGAGTCTCTTGATGAGGCTTTACAGTTAAGCGACTCCATTGGATGAATATATTTGACAAGCTTATGCTAGCCAATTCCTTTGTTTTCTGATGCCTTGTTCATTTGACTAGACTAACGGCTAAGAATTCTGTTTTTTACTATACTGGCGCGCAGAGCGCTATGGCTTATATCATGGTCAGCTGTCGTGACTTTAATAAATAAGCTACTTAACTTCCCTTCAAGGGGCAGACCCTATTCGGGCCTGGTTTGAAGGAGATTATTGCTTATATCACTGGAGGAAAAGGTCATGCCCTTCCTCAGGATAGGTCTAAATCAAGGGAAAAAAAAAAAAAAAGTCTAATTTTCGTACCTTTTAAAAACTTCAGGGCAGGTGTGGCATCCTCTTCCTCTAAGGCAAAACAAGAGGGAATTTTTGCTCAGTCCAAGGCGGTCTGGAGACAATCGGACCTGGAACAAAGATAAGCAGGCCAAGGAGCCTGCTGCTGCCTCTAAGGCAGCATGAAGGAACGGACACCTATCCGGTAACGGATCCTATAGGGGGCAGACTTTCATTCTTTGCCCAGGCGTGGGCAAGAGATGCCCAGGATCCCTAGGCATTGGAATTTATATCCCAGAGATATCTTCTGGATTTCAAAGATTCCCCCCCCAAAAAAAGGGGAGATTTTGCCTTTCACAATTATCTGCAAACCAGATAAAGAAGGAGGCATTCTTACATTGTGTACGAGATCCATCCAGTTCCAAGAGAGGAACAGGGACAGAGTTTTTACTCAAATCTGTTTGTGGTTTCCAAGGAGAGGGAACCTTCAGACCTATTTTGGATCTAAAGATCTTAAACAAATTCCTCAGAATTCAGTCATTTAAGATGGAAACTATTCGTACCATCTTAACTATGATCCAGGAGAGTCAATAGACGACTACAATGGATTTGAAGGATGCTTATCCTCACATTGTGATGCATAAAGATCACCATCGTTTTTCAGGTTTGCCTTTCTAGACAGGCATTACCAGTTTGTAGCTCTTTCCTTTGGGATATCTACAGCCCCAAGAATCTTTATGGAGGTTCTGGGGTCGCTTTGGCGGTCCTTAGACCGCGGGGCATAGAAGTGGCCCCTTATTTAGACGACATCCTGATACAGGCGTCAAACATCCAAATTGCCCAGTCTCATACGGACGTAGTACTGGCATTTCTGAGATCACATGGGTGGAAAGTGAACAAGGAAAGAGTTCTCTATCCCCAATCTCAAGGGTTTCCCTCCTAGGGACTCTGATAGATTCTGTAGAAATAAAAATTTACCTGACGGAGTCCAGGTTGTCAAAGTTTCTAAATTTCTGCCGTGTGTTTTTTTTTTTTTTTTTTTTCATCCCATCCGCGCCCTTCGGTGGCTCAGTACATGAATGAAATCGGCTTAATGGTAGCGGCAAGGGACATAGTACCGTTTGCACGTCTACATTTCATACCGCTGCAACTATGCATGCTCAGTCAGAGGAACGGGGATTACACAGATTTGTCCCCCTGTTAAACCTGGACCAAGAGACCAGAGATTCTCTTCTCTGGTGACTATGTCGGGTCCATCTGTCCAAGGGTATGACCTTCCGCAGGTCAGATGGGACAATTGTTACAATAGATGCCAGCCTTTTAGGTTGGGATGCAGTCTGGAACTCCCTGAAGGCTCAGGGATAGTGGACTTAGGAGGAGACCCTCCTTCTAATAAATATTCTGGAACTGGGAGTGATATTCCATGCTCTTCAGACTTGGCCTCAGTTAGCAACTCTGAGGTACATCATACTCAGTCGGACAATATACACGACTGTGGCTTACATCAGCCATCAAGGGGGAACAGAAGTTCCCTAGCGATGTTAGAAGTCTTACAATAATTCACTGGACAGAGACTCACTCTTGTCTATCAGCTATCCATATCCCAGGTGTTGAGAACTGGGAGGTGGATTTTCTAAGTCGTCAGACTTTTCTTCCGGGGGAGTGGGATTTCCTCCGGAGGTCAAGACCAAGCAGGAGAGGGCTTTGGTGTTTTTGACAGCGCCTGCGTAGCCACGCAGGACCTGGTATGCAGATCTGGTGGACATGTCATCCTTTCCATCACGGTCTCTGCTTCAGAGACAGGTCCCTCTACCTCAGGGTCCTTTCAACCATCTAAATAGAATCAATCTGAGATGGACTGCCTGGAGACTGAACGCTTGATGTTATCAAAGCATGGCTTCTCCGAGTCAGTCATTGATACCTTAATACAGACATGAAAGCCTGTCTCTAGGAAAATTGAACATAGATATGGTGTAAATATCTGATTGTTATGAATCCAAGGGTTACTCATGGAGTAAAGTCTGGATTCCCAGGATATTATCTTTTCTCCAAGATGTTTTTGAGAAAAGGGTTGTCAGCTAATTCCTTAAAAGGGGACAGATTTTTACTCTGTCTATTTTTTTGCACAAGCGTCTGGCAGGTATTCTAGATGTTCAGGCATTTGGTCAGGCTTTGGTTAGATCCAAGCCTGTGTTTAAAACTGTTGCTCCGCCATGGAGCTTAAACCTGATTCTTAAGGTTCTTCAAGAAGTTCCGTTTGAACCTTTTTTTGTTCCATAGATATCAATCTTTATCTTGGAAAGTTCCTTTTGGGTAGCTAATTCCTCGACTCGTAGAGTCTCCAAGTTATCTGTGTTACAATGTGATTCTCCTTATCTGGTCCTTCGTACGGATAAGGTAGTCCTGCGTACCAACCTGGGTTTTTTCCTAAGGTGGTATCTAACAAGTACATCACTCAAGAGATAGTTGTTCCATGCTTGTATCCTAATCCTTCCTCAAAGAAGGAACGTCTATTACACAATATTGGACGTGGTTTGTGCTTTAAAGTTTTACTTACAAGCTACTACAGTTTTCATCAAACGTTCACCTTGTTTGTTGTCTATTCTGGACAGAGGAGAGGTCAAAAGACTTCAGCAGCCTCTCTGTCTTTTTGGTTAAAAAGCATAATTCATTTAGCTTATGAGACTGCTGGACAGCAGCCTCCTGAAGGGATTACAGCTCATTCTACTAGAGCTGTGGTTTTCACTTGGGCCTTTTTTAAATGTGGCTTCTGTTGA
Organism: Bombina bombina; assembly: GCF_027579735.1. Taxonomy (NCBI): domain Eukaryota; kingdom Metazoa; phylum Chordata; class Amphibia; order Anura; family Bombinatoridae; genus Bombina; species Bombina bombina. The sequence goes on from NC_069499.1 coordinate 1,104,582,130, forward strand.
ACAGATTTACAAGACGGAGTCTTGGTCTGCGCTTCATACTTTTCAAATTTAACAAATTTGATACCTTGCTTCTTCGGAGGCTATTTTTGGGAGAAAGGGTTTTTTACAGGCAGTGGTAACTTCCGTTTAAGTACCTGCCTTGTCCCTCCCATCATCCGTGTACTTTAGCTTTGGTATTGGTATTCCATAAGTAATGGATGATCCGTGGACTGGATACACTTAACAAGAGAAAACATAATTTATGCTTACCTGATAAATTTATTTCTCTTGTAGTGTATCCAGTCCACGGCCCGCCCTGTCACTTTAAAGGCAGGTAATTTTTTCATTTGAACTACAGTCACCACTGCACCCTATGGTTTTTCCTTTCTCTGCATGTTTTCGGTCGAATGACTGAATATGGCAGTTAGGGGAGGAGCTATATAGCAGCTTTGCTGTGGGTGGACTCTTGCAGCTTCCTGTTGGGAAGGAGAATATATTCCATAAGTAATGGATGATCCGTGGACTGGATACACTACAAGAGAAATAAATTTATCAGGTAAGCATAAATTATGTTTTTGTGCTGTATAGATAGATTGTTTTCTGTGGAAGTTGTCCCTTTTAGGCAGAGAGGTTTAGAGTCCCAAGACTTAGTTGCACATAATCATGCAAATTTACTTCTATAATTTGCTTTGCTCTCTTGGTATCCTTTGTTGAAAAACACACCTAGGTAGGCTGTGCAGTAGCAATGCACTACTGGGCGATAGCGACTGCACATATATGCCTCTTGTTATTGGCTTACCCGACGTGTTCACCTAGTGAACCTAATGTTTCTCCTTCCAAAAAGGATTATATAAAAAAAAAGTGCATAAAACTGTATGCTATATCAGAATCATGGATTACATGTTTTTGGGTTTAATTTCCCTTTGACTACTGCTCTTTCATATGCACATAAACTAAAAAGAAAATTGTCCCTTTAATTGCTGATTAATTACTACGTTTATATAAAACTAGTAAGTTCTAAAATAATAAAAAAAAAAAATTGAAATGACACATACACAAAACCGCCTAGTAAAGATGTATCCACTGCATATTACCTGCATGTTTTGTCCTTGTAAGTGAAATCTGTCCTTGCAAACCACTTCATAAAAATCATAATATTCCATAAAGGATTTCTCCATAACACTCCTGTAAAAAGAAGAAGGTCACTAGACAGCAACAATTCTTAACAGTAAATATTTGTTCCTCAGCCTTAATCAAAACGTTGTTCCTATTGGCTACATAAAAAGGATAAACAAATGGTCAGACAACAGATTTGCCCTCAGTATACGTAACATATCCATCCCAAGTATTAACTGGACATGAAACCCAACATTTCTTTATTATTCTCTGGGGTTTTTTTAAAAAAAGTTTCCAATTTACCTTTTTTTTTTTTTTAAATCAAATTTTCTTTGTTCTCTTGTTATTCTTTATTGAAGAGATATCTAGATGGGAACACTACATGACAGGAAATAGTGCTGCCATCTAGTGCTCTTGCTAATGTATAAGGTTGCAAAACTGCTGCCATATAGTGCTGCAGATACGTGCACACTCCTGAACTAACATCCCTGCTTTTCAGCAAAGGATAACAAGAAAACAAAGAAAATGTAATTAACGTAAATTGGAAAGTTTGTTTAAAATTGTATGCGCTATCTGAATCCTAAAAAGAACATTCTAGGGTTTTTGCACTTCAGATATGCACGTTACTTTGCCAGTAACACTGTATAATGAAATATGAATACTGTGATAAATAACAGATTGAATGTTTATAGGCAATATCTTACAACGTGCTTGAGCAAAATAAAAAACAAACACATGACTTTTATTGGCTCCAACCACCACATTGGTTTAGTCATTCTGACAGCCATTGTTTTATATAAATGTTTATCTCAAATCTTACATATTTTTACTTGCATTACTTAAAGCGATAGTCTAGTCAAAATTAAACTTTCATGATCCAGATAGAGCAGGCAATTTTAAGCAACTTTCTAATTTACTCCTAGTCATTTTTCTTAATTCTCTTGCTATCTTTATTTGAAAAAGCATGTGTAAGCATAGGAGCCAGCCTATTTTTGGTTCAGCAACTGAGTAGCACTTTTTGATTGGTGTCTAAATGTAGCCACCAATCAGCAAGCACTTCCCAGGTGCTGAACTAAAAATGGGCCGGCTCCTAAGCTTATATTCAAATAAAGATACCAAGAGAACGAAGAAAAATTAATATGAGTAAATTAGAAAGCTGCTTAAAATTGCATGCTCTATCTGAATCATGAAAGTTTAATTTTGACTGTACTATTCCTTTAAAGGGACATAATACTCATACGCTAAATCGCTTGAAAGTGATGCAGTATAACTGTAAAAAGCTGCCATGAAAAGATCACCTGAGCATCTCTATGTAAAAAAGGGAAGATATTTTACCTCAATTTCTTCAGCTCACCAGCTGTAAAATAGTTTTTCCCTGAATGTGTTCCCATGACTTATAACAGCTGCAGCGTAAAAATGTATGAGAAATTGCTAATTTATGCAAAAGAAATAGCTGGATTTGCTCTTTGAAACCACAGCCCATCAAAATAGGCTTGGCTTGCTGACAGATCAGATCTCGTTATCTTATCACTCAAATGCTTCCCTTTCTTATTTCTGTCTCTGTACAATACTTATAAAGAACTATTGAAAATGAACATTTTAGAGCTTTATCTCTTCCACCTCCCACTGTAATTTCTTCTGCTGGCTGTGTTTACATAGTTTCTCAATAGCCTATACCTAGGTATAGGTAGGTATACTACAGCCTAAATCAGCTATTTCAAATGCCAATATAAAGGCTAAGGAGCTATTTGTAAACAATTTAATATACTCCAGCGGGTAAAATGGATAATTGGTAACAAAAAAAAGAAAGTAAGTTTTTGGGGTAAACTGTCCTTTTAAACAGATTATGAAAATAACATGAAAAATATGGGAGAATCCAGCACCCAAATATAGATTTAAAAAATAAAAAGACTTTATTGTATGCCTATTTATAATAATACAGCGTGAGAAGTATGTGACAAAAAACATGATCTTGTGTGTTTCGGCCTTGTTGGGATCTATGATTAGGGCCAACAACACCAAAACACACATACTGCATGTTTTATTTTAAACAAGCATACAATAAAGTCTTATTTTTTTAATCCATATTTGGATGCTGGATTCGCCTATCTTTTACATGTACATTACCTAGCTCGGGGACTCCGGCCTAAGTGCACTAACAGGATTAGCACTAAACGAATGGTGGAGTGGAGGGCGACTGAACGCTGTGGACATACAAGGCAGGCGAGTCCTCTGCTATAGCTGAAGGCAATAAGCAAGGCTTATGGGTCCTAAAAAGCGGAGCCGTTTTGTGAAAACACTTCAGGATTCATTCCTTGTGTATACAACAGCCCTCCATGAAAGCTATTACCCTATAAAAGTTCATGAGACCGTGTGCACTTTACCATACTGAGCATTTCCGATAACCATTTATATTTTCTTGGAATATATATATATATATATATATATATATATATATATATATATATATATATATATATATATATATATTCGCACTAATAATGAGAATATACAATAAAAGAATAGCATTAATGAGCATAAAGAGAAATTTTAATGAAAAACATAATTTATGCTTACCTGATAAATTTATTTCTCTTGTAGTGTATCCAGTCCACGGATCATCCATTACTTATGGGATATTAACTCCTCCCCAACAGGAAGTGCAAGAGGATTCACCCAGCAGAGCTGCTATATAGCTCCTCCCCTAACTGCCATTACCAGTCATTCGACCGAAAACATGCAGAGAAAGGAAAACCATAGGGTGCAGTGGTGACTGTAGTTTAATGGAAAAATTACCTGCCTTAAAGTGACAGGGCGGGCCGTGGACTGGATACACTACAAGAGAAATAAATTTATCAGGTAAGCATAAATTATGTTTTCTCTTGTTAAGTGTATCCAGTCCACGGATCATCCATTACTTATGGGATACCAATACCAAAGCTAAAGTACACGGATGACGGGAGGGACAGGCAGGCTCTTTATACGGAAGGAACCACGGCCTGAAGAACCTCTCCCCCAAAAACAGCCTCCGAAGAAGCAAAAGTGTCAAATTTGTAAAATTTGTAAAAAGTATGAAGAGAAGACCAAGTTGCAGCCTTGCAAATCTGTTCAACAGAAGCCTCATTCTTAAAGGCCCAAGTGGAAGCCACAGCTCTAGTAGAATGTGCTGTAATTCTTTCAGGAGGCTGCTGTCCAGCAGTCTCATAGGCTAACCGTATTATGCTACGAAGCCAAAAGGAGAGAGAGGTAGCCGAAGCTTTTTGACATCTCCTCTGACCAGAATAAACGACAAACAGGGAAGACGTTTGTCGAAAATCCTTAGTTGCCTGTGGATAAAATTTCAGGGCACGGACTACATCTAGATTGTGTAGCAGACGTTCCTTTTTCGAAGAAGGATTAGGACACAAAGATGGAACCACAATCTCTTGATTGATATTCCTGTTAGTGACCACCTTAGGTAGGAACTCAGGTTTAGTACGCAGAACTACCTTGTCTGAATGAAAATTCAGATAAGGAGAATCACAATGTAAGGCAGATAACTCAGAAACTCTTCGAGCCGAGGAAATAACCATTAAAAACAGAACTTTCCAAGATAACAACTTGATATCAATGGAATGAAGGGGTTCAAACGGAACCCCCTGTAAAACATTAAGAACTAAGTTCAAACTCCATGGTGGAGCAACAGTTTTAAACACAGGCTTGATCCTAGCTAAAGCCTGACAAAAAGCTTGAACGTCCGGAACTTCTGACAGACGTTTGTGTAAAAGAATGGACAGAGCTGAAATCTGTCCCTTTAAGGAACTAGCGGATAAACCCTTTTCTAAACCTTCTTGTAGAAAAGACAATATCCTCGGAATCCTAACCTTACTCCATGAGTAACTCTTGGATTCGCACCAATATAAGTATTTGCGCCATATCTTATGGTAAATCTTTCTGGTAACAGGCTTCCTAGCCTGTATTAAGGTATCAATAACTGACTCAGAAAAACCACGTTTTGATAAAATCAAGCGTTCAATTTCCAAGCAGTCAGCTTCAGAGAAATTAGATTTTGATGTTTGAAGGGACCCTGGATCAGAAGGTCCTGTTTCAGAGGTAGCGACCAAGGTGGACAGGATGACATGTCCACTAGATCTGCATACCAAGTCCTGCGTGGCCATGCAGGCGCTATTAGAATCACTGATGCTCTCTCCTGTTTGATTCTGGCAATCAATCGAGGAAGCATCGGGAAGGGTGGAAACACATAAGCCATCCCGAAGGTCCAAGGTGCTGTCAAAGCATCTATCAGAACCGCTCCCGGATCCCTGGATCTGGACCCGTAACGAGGAAGCTTGGCGTTCTGTCGAGACGCCATGAGATCTATCTCTGGTTTGCCCCAACGTCGAAGTATTTGGGCAAAGACCTCCGGATGAAGTTCCCACTCCCCCGGATGAAAAGTCTGACGACTTAAGAAATCCGCCTCCCAGTTCTCCACTCCCGGGATGTGGATTGCTGACAGGTGGCAAGAGTGAGACTCTGCCCAGCGAATTATCTTTGATACTTCCATCATTGCTAGGGAGCTTCTTGTCCCTCCCTGATGGTTGATGTAAGCTACAGTTGTGATGTTGTCCGTCTGAAACCTGATGAACCCCCGAGTTGTTAACTGGGGCCAAGCCAGAAGGGCATTGAGAACTGCTCTCAATTCCAGAATGTTTGGTAGGAGACTCTCCTCCTGATTCCATTGTCCCTGAGCCTTCAGAGAATTCCAGACAGCGCCCCAACCTAGTAGGCTGGCGTCTGTTGTTACAATTGTCCAGTCCGGCCTGCTGAATGGCATCCCCCTGGACAGATGTGGCCGAGAAAGCCACCATAGAAGAGAATTTCTGGTCTCTTGATCCAGATTCAGAGTAGGGGACAAGTCTGAGTAATCCCCATTCCACTGACTTAGCATGCACAATTGCAGCGGTCTGAGATGTAGGCGTGCAAAGGGCACTATGTCCATTGCTGCTACCATTAAGCCGATCACCTCCATGCATTGAGCTACTGACGGGTGTTGAATGGAATGAAGGACACGGCATGCATTTTGAAGCTTTGTTAACCTGTCTTCTGTCAGGTAAATCTTCATTTCTACAGAATCTATAAGAGTCCCCAAGAAGGGAACTCTTGTGAGTGGAAAGAGAGAACTCTTCTTTTCGTTCACCTTCCATCCATGCGACCTTAGAAATGCCAGTACTAACTCTGTATGAGACTTGGCAGTTTGAAAGCTTGAAGCTTGTATCAGAATGTCGTCTAGGTACGGAGCTACCGCAATTCCTCGCGGTCTTAGTACCGCCAGAAGAGCACCCAGAACCTTTGTGAAGATTCTCGGAGCCGTAGCCAATCCGAATGGAAGAGCTACAAACTGGTAATGCCTGTCTAGAAAGGCAAACCTTAGATACCGGTAATGATCTTTGTGAATCGGTATGTGAAGGTAAGCATCCTTTAAATCCACTGTGGCCATGTACTGACCCTTTTGGATCATGGGTAAAATTGTCCGAATAGTTTCCATTTTGAACGATGGAACTCTTAGGAATTTGTTTAGGATCTTTAAATCCAAGATTGGCCTGAAAGTTCCCTCTTTTTTGGGAACCACAAACAGATTTGAGTAAAACCCTTGTCCTTGTTCCGACCGCGGAACCGGATGGATCACTCCCATTAATAAAAGATCTTGTACGCAGCGTAGAAACGCCTCTTTCTTTATTTGGTTTGTTGACAACCTTGACAGATGAAATCTCCCTCTTGGGGGAGAGAATTTGAAGTCTAGAAGGTATCCCTGAGATATGATCTCTAACGCCCAGGGATCCTGGACATCTCTTGCCCAAGCCTGGGCGAAGAGAGAAAGTCTGCCCCCCACTAGATCCGTTCCCGGATCGGGGGCCCTCGATTCATGCTGTCTTAGGGGCAGCAGCAGGTTTCCTGGCCTGCTTGCCCTTGTTCCAGGACTGGTTAGGTCTCCAGCCTTGTCTGTAGCGAGCAACAGCTCCTTCCTGTTTTGGTGCAGAGGAAGTTGATGCTGCTCCTGCTTTGAAATTACGAAAGGAACGAAAATTAGACTGTCTAGCCTTAGGTTTGGCTCTGTCTTGAGGCAGGGCATGGCCTTTGTCAGCGATAATTTCTTTCAACCCGGGCCCGAATAAGGTCTGCCCTTTGAAAGGTATATTAAGCAATTTAGATTTAGAAGTAACGTCAGCTGACCAGGATTTTAGCCACAGTGCTCTGCGTGCCTGAATGGCGAATCCGGAATTCTTAGCCGTAAGTTTAGTTAAATGTACTACGGCATCTGAAATAAATGAGTTAGCTAACTTAAGGGCTTTAAGCTTGTGTGTAATCTCATCTAATGGAGCTGATTCAAGTGTCTCTTCCAGAGACTCAAACCAAAATGCTGCTGCAGCCGTGACAGGCGCAATGCATGCAAGAGGTTGCAATATAAAACCTTGTTGAACAAACATTTTCTTAAGGTAACCCTCTAACTTTTTATCCATTGGATCTGAAAAGGCACAGCTATCCTCCACCGGGATAGTGGTACGCTTAGCTAAAGTAGAAACTGCTCCCTCCACCTTTGGGACAGTTTGCCATAAGTCCCGTGTGGTGGCGTCTATTGGAAACATCTTTCTAAATATCGGAGGGGGTGAGAACGGCACACCGGGTCTATCCCACTCCTTAGTAACAATTTCAGTAAGTCTCTTAGGTATAGGAAAAACGTCAGTACTCGCCGGTACCGCAAAATATTTATCCAACCTACACATTTTCTCTGGTATTGCAACTGTGTTACAATCATTCAGAGCCGCTAACACCTCCCCTAGTAATACACAGAGGTTTTCCAGCTTAAATTTAAAATATCTGAATCCAGTTTGTTTGGATCAGAACCGTCACCCGCAGAATGAAGCTCTCCGTCCTCATGTTCTGCAAATTGTGACGCAGTGTCTGACATGGCCCTAATATTATCAGCGCACTCTGTTCTCACCCCAGAGTGATCACGCTTACCTCTTAGTTCTGGTAATTTAGCCAAAACTTCAGTCATAACAGTAGCCATATCCTGTAATGTGATTTGTAATGGCCGCCCAGATGTACTCGGCGCTACAATATCACGCACCTCCCGAGCGGGAGATGCAGGTACTGACACGTGAGGCGAGTTAGTCGGCATAACTCTCCCCTCGTTGTTTGGTGAAATATGTTCAATTTGTACAGATTGACTTTTATTTAAAGTAGCATCAATACAGTTAGTACATAAATTTCTATTGGGCTCCACTTTGGCTTTAGCACATATAGCACAGATATCTTCCTCTGAATCAGACATGTTTAACACACTAGCAAATAAACTAGCAACTTGGAAATACTTTTCAAGTAATTTACTATAATATGAAAACGTACTGTGCCTATAAGAAGCACAGAAAAAGTTATGACAGTTGAAAATTAATAAACTGAAAAGTTATAGCATCAAATCTTTGTAAAAAACACAATTTTAGCAAAGGATTGCTCCCATTAGCAAAGGATAACTAACCCTGATAGCAGAAAAAAAATACAGAAATAAACGTTTTTTTATCACAGTCAACTACAATCTCACAGCTCTGCTGTGAGTGATTACCTCCCTCAAAACAAGTTTTGAAGACCCCTGAGTTCTGTAGAGATGAACCGGATCATGCAGGGAAGACAAACTTCTGACTGAATTTTTTGATGCGTAGCAAAAGCGCCAAAAAAGGCCCCTCCCCCTCACACATAACAGTGAGAGAGATCAGAAAACTGTCATAAATTAAATAAAACGACTGCCAAGTGGAAAAAAATAGTGCCCAAAACATTTTTTCACCCAGTACCTCAGAAAATTAAACGATTTTACATGCCAGCAAAAAACGTTTAACATTAATAAATTGAGTGTTATTAAAAAGCCTGTTGCTAGTCCCTGCAAATTAGGCTAAAGTTTTATGCATACAGTATAATTCCAGTGAAGTGCCATTCCCCAGAATACTGAAGTGTAAAATATACATACATGACAGCCTGATACCAGTTGCTGCTACTGCATTTAAGGCTGAGTTTACATTATATCGGTATGGCAGAATTTTCTCATCAATTCCATTGTCAGAAAATAATAAGCTGCTACATACCTCTTTGCAGATTAATCTGCCCGCTGTCCCCTGATCTGAAGTTTACCTCTCCTCAGATGGCCAAGAAACAGCAATATGATCTTAACTACTCCGGCTAAAATCATAGAAAAACTCAGGTAGATTCTTCTTCAAATTCTACCAGAGAAGGAATAACACACTCCGGTGCTATTATAAAATAAACTTTTGATTGAAGGTATGAAACTAAGTATAATCACCACAGTCCTCTCACACATCCTATCTATTCGTTGGGTGCAAGAGAATGACTGGTAATGGCAGTTAGGGGAGGAGCTATATAGCAGCTCTGCTGGGTGAATCCTCTTGCACTTCCTGTTGGGGAGGAGTTAATATCCCATAAGTAATGGATGATCCGTGGACTGGATACACTTAACAAGAGAAATAAACATCAAAAAAGCAAAACATCCTTATTACAATCCATAAATGAACACAGATGCAACAAACATACACACATCCATGCAAACGGGGCGTCCCCAGTTATCAAGCAGCAAAAAAACTTGAGTGGTGGAGGTCAGACTATAGAGCAAAAAGTCAAAACCCTAGCTATATATGGAAACCATGGGCATATACTGATGTTAGATGCAAGCAATGAAATGAACAAGTAAGATAAGGCAGTTCATGCACTTGTAACGATCAAGCAAGATAAGGCAGTTCATGCGAGCATGCTGGTTTGGAACGCTGACAGCCTGATACACGCTGGGGATTGCCACAATCATTACCGCTGTTGTATGTCTTCTCATGGACAGTGTTCATTCAGTTTTCCGAGACCCTACACGGATTGGGTGAGATCGCTCACAGAGCGCTACTCTTACACAGTTGCTACTCGCCGCCGGACTTTGGTCCTCGAATGCCGGAGCAGGTTTACACTTAGTCCCAAATCACACTTTGAGGAAATTGGAAGCATCCACATGAATTTAGCAATATTGTATGCATGAACATTGCCTCATTTGATACTTTGGGAGATATATTGCTACATATTCTTGATTGTTTGGCATAACTTGTCATCTTTGCAACTGTCAGCTTACTAACCACATTTTCATATTCTGCATGAATCGCTACAAGTGCATGAACTGCCTTATCTTGCTTGATCGCTACAAGTGCATGAACTGCCTTATCTTACTTGTTCATTTCATTGCTTGCATCTAACATCAGTATATGCCCATGGTTTCCATATAAAGCTAGGGTTTTGACTTTTTGCTCTATAGTCTGACCTCCACCACTCAAGTTTTTTTGCTGCTTGATAACTGGGGATGCCCAGTTTGCATGGATGTGTGTATGTTTGTTGCATCTGTGTTCATTTATGGATTGCAATTAGGATGTTTGGCTTTCTCTTGTAAGGTGTATCCAGTCCATGGGTTCATCCATTACTTGTGGGATATTCTCCTTCCCAACAGGAAGTTGCAAGAGGACACCCACAGCAGATCTGTCTATATAGCTCCTCCCCTAACCCCCAGTCATTCTCTTGCAACTCTCGACAAGATAGGAAGTATCAAGAGATATGTGGTGACTTAGTATAGTGTTACCTTCAATCAAGAGTTTGTTATTTTTAAACGGTACCGGCGTTGTACTGTTTTACTCTCATGCAGAAATTAGAAGAAGAATTCTGCCTGGAGGTTGATGATCTTAGCGGTTTGTAACTAAGGTCCATTGCTGTTCTCACACATAACTGAAGAGTATGGGAAAACTTCAGTTGGGGGAACGGTCTGCAGATTACCTGCTTTGAGGTATGTTCAGTATTTTTATTTCTAGAGATGAAGTTCTAGAAAATGCTGACAGAGCCTTGTGTATTTGAGGTAAGCTAGATGCAGTGATTTAACAACGACTGGGATCATGCTTACAAAACAGGGTAATACTCATGTTTATACTCATATTACTTAGTGACAAAACGTTTACATGTTTCATAAATAGGAGTTTTTTTCTCTGAGGGAGAAAAGTCTTTATTTGGGGCCTAGTTTTCCACATGGCTAGTCAGATACTCCTAGGAGTATTTTCTTAAGGCCCCTCTGACATCCAGTACATGGTGGGAGGGGCCTATTTTCACGCTCTAGATGCGCAGTTTTCCTTCACACTGAGACATCCAGCTTCCCTAGAGGAGTCCTCTGGCATCTGAGGACCAATTATAAAGGGTTTATTTCTTCTCTAAATCGTATTTGAGGGCAGGTAGGAGCCTCAGCAGAGCTGTGGCAAGGTGCTCAACTGTCTTACCGGTGGTTGGCGTTTTTTTAAATCCGGTTTGGGGGCTAAGGGGTTAATCATCCATTTGCAAGTGGGTGCAATGTTGCTTTAGTCCCTTACACACACTGTAAAAATTTTGAAGACTTTACTATATTTTTACACTGTTTTGCAGTTTAAGTGCTAGTTTTTTTCTCTTAAAGACACATTAACGTTTTTGTTTAATTGCTGTTTCACCTTTATTAAAGTGTTTTCCAAGCTTGCTTGTCTCATTGCTAGTCTGTTAAACATGCCTGACATAGAGGAAAATCCTTGTTCAATATGTTTGGAAGCCATTGTGGAACCCCCTCTTAGAATGTGTACCAAATGTACTGAAATTTCTATAAACTATAAAGACCATATTATGGCGCTTAAAGATTTATCTCCAGAGGATTCTCTGACAGAAAAAAGGGAGATTATGCCATCTAGCTCTCCCCATGTGTCAGGACCTATAACTCACGCTAAAGTGATGCCAAGTACATCTAGCGCGTCTAATTCTTTTACCTTACAGGACATGGTGGCAGTTATGAATGCTACCCTCTCAGAGGTGTTGTCCAAACTGCTAGGGTTACAAGGAAAGCGAGACAGCTCTGGGGCTAGAACTAATACAGAGCTTTCTGACGCTTTAATACCTGTGTCCGATATACCCTCACAATACTCAGAAGCTGAGGCAGGAGAGCTTCTATCTGTGTGTGACATTTCAGACTCAGGGAAGGCGTTGCTTCAGTCCGATTCTGAAATGACAGCGTTTAAATTTAAGCTCGAACACCTCCGCTTATTGCTTAGGGAGGTTTTAGCGACTCTGGATGACTGAACCCATTGTAGTTCCAGAGAAATTGTGTAAGATGGACAAATACTTTGCAGTGCCTGTTTAAACTGATGTTTTTCCAGTCCCTAAGAGGTTTTCGTAAATTATTACTAAGGAATGGGATAGACCAGGTGTGCCGTTCTCTCCCCCTCCTGCTTTTAAAAAGATGTTTCCCATAGATGCCGCCATACGGGACTCGTGGCAGACGGTCCCTAAGGTGGAGGAAGCAGTCTCTACCCTAGCTAAGCGTACAACTATCACCGTCTAGGACAGTTGTGCCTTCCTAGATCCTATGGATAAAAAAATTGGAAGGTCTCCTTAAGAAAATTTTTATACATCAAGGTTTTATTCTCCAGCCTCTTGCATGCATTGCCCCAGTTACTGCTGCAGCGGCTTTTTGGTTTGAGGCTCTTGAGGAGGCTCTTCAGGTGGAGACCCCGTTAGATGATATTTTAGACAGGATTAAAGCTCTTAAGTTAGCTAATTCCTTTATTTCTGACGCCGTTTTTCATTTAACCAAGCTAACGGCTAAGAATTCAGGTTTTGCCATTCTGGCGCGTAGGGCGCTATGGCTTAAGTCCTGGTCAGCAGACGTTACTTCAAAGTCTAAGCTTCTTAACATCCCTTTCAAAGGACAGACCCTATTCGGGCCTGGTCTGAAGGAGATCATCTCTGATATTACCGGAGGAAAAGGTCACGCCCTTCCTCAGGATAGGTCCAATAAATTAAGGGCCAAACAGAATAATTTTCGTTCCTTTCGAAACTTCAAGAGTGGCGCAGCTTCAGCTTCCTCTAATGCAAAACAAGAGGGAAATTTTGCCCAGTCCAAATCAGTCTGGAGACCTAACAGGCTTGGAACAAGGGGAGGCAGGCCAAGAAACCTTCTGCTGCCTCTAAGACAGCATGAAGGAGTAGCCCCCGATCCGGAACCGGATCTAGTCGGGGCAGACTTTTTTCTCTTCGCCCAGGCAAGAGACGTCCAGGATCCCTGGGCACTAGAGATTGTTTCCAGGGGTATCTTCTGGAATTCAAAGGTACATCTCCAAAGGGGAGATTTCATCTCTCACAACTATCTGTAAACCAGACAAAGAAAGAGGCATTCTTAAGTTGTGTTCAAGACCTACTGGTTATGGGAGTGATCCACCCAGTTCCAAAGGAGGAACAGGGGCTGGGTTTCTATTCAAACCTGTTTATAGTTCCCAAAAAAAAGAGGGAACTTTCAGACCTAGCAAACAAAAGAGAAAAGAAGGTTGGCGCTTACCACTTCCAGAGATCCGTGCATTCAGGTTGCGTTCGCTTCAGCGTAGGCACATGTCCTTCGTCCGGTGATGCTTCCTGGAGCTCTGGTCCTAACGCCTCCGCTTCCGGCGTACACTTATGACGTATGTACCAAACAAACAAAGGAGCCTGGCTAACAGAAAGGATACTTTCACAAATCTTCACCAACCTCTCGGTTCAGGGACATCCATGAAGGGAAAACACACACCGGTCAGTATACTAAAAACAGGATCTTTATTGGAGTGGATAAAAACAAAGTAGGAGACAAGGCTCCATTAAACAGGAGAAAAGGCTACAGCTTGACTGACTGCAGACATGTTTCGCGTGTGTCTACACGCTTGTTCACTGCTGTCTGTCAGCTGTACAATTTGCCTCTATTTAAAGAGGCCTGTCTCAATTAAAATCAAATTTGCATTTAACCCTTTCCCTTCTAGTTTGATTGATGGTACACAGAGTCAGATGAGAAACAAAGTCAGATACTAAGATCATATACATATAAATAGTTAACACTGGAAAGACTAAGAAAAACTCTATATGGGTAAATATTGGATGTTTTAAGGCTGTATAAGGTTAAAGAGCTCTTAATATTTTCTACAAATATACCTGATTGATGAATTCTTACTTGGATTTATTAAACAAATAAATTAACATCGCTCTCCTTATTAATACCATTAGGGTGACTGGTTTTTAACTCAAAAATCCACTTTGCTTCCTTGAAATTGAGTCTATATTCCCTGTTACCCCCTCTTTTATGTTTCTTCACATAATCAATTGCCTGTATACAAAGCAATGAGGCATCCCCCTGATGCATATTTTTAAAATGTCTTGAGACCGGTGTATCCCTGTCTGGGTCCTCAATGTCTCGTATATGTTCTAGAGCCCTATCTTTGACACAACGTTTCGTTCTACCAACGTATTGGATCTGGCACCCCCTACAGGTCAGGAGATATATGACATGTGTTGATTTACAATTTAGACTAAATTTAATGTCATATTCACGGCCTGTTACTGTAGACTTAAATTTGGTTCCCTCTTTTATGTAGTCACATGTTTTACATCTCTGTGCTTTGCATTTGAAGAACCCTAATCTATTAGGTAACCATGTTTTTTTATGTACAAAGGGTAAATCAGATGGGGCTACCATATTCCCAATGGTGAGACCCTTTCTTGATACAAATTTGCAGCCTTCTCTTGTGATCTCTTCTAAACCTGAGTCTACAGCTAAGATGGGTAAACTCTCTTTTATAATGTTGCAAATTTTATTGAACTCCAGACTGTAGGGGGTGCTAAAGACAATTTTATTTTTTGTAATTTTTCCCTTTTTGTATTTGTCTCCGTGCTGGTTTTTGTATTTTAAGAGATTTTCCCTAGGTATTCGATCTACCTCCTCTTTTGTTCTTTTTAATAGTGGCTCTGGATACCCTCTTTCTATTAATCTATTTTCCAAGATTTTGCATTGAGTATCATAGTTTTGTTCATTTGAACATATTCGTCTGGTTCTCAGGAACTGACCTTTTGGAATTGCCTTCTTGACATGTCTAGGGTGACACGATTTATAATTTAAAATTGTGTTGCCACCTGTGGGTTTCCTATATACTGTAGTATTTATTATATTTGCTTCTGGATCCACCACCAACTCCAAATCCAAGAATTTAATGGTGGTCCTGTTATACTCTGCTGTGAATTTTAAATTCATATCATTGGAATTGATATTCCTGATGAAATTTTGTATGGATGTTTCATCTCCATTCCACACCACCAACAAGTCATCAATGTACCTTCCATAGTATACAAAATGTTCCTTTAGAGGATTGCCATCTCCATAGACGTGGCACGCCTCCCACCAACCCATGAACAGGTTGGCATAGGAGGGGGCAAATTTTGCCCCCATGGCAGTGCCACGCCTCTGGAGATAGCAGTCCCCCTCAAAGATGAAAAAATTATGTTGTAACAAAAATTCTATAGCTGTAAGTAAAAAATAAATAATATCTTTGCTATAGTTAGAAAAAATAGTTAGAAAAATTATTCAGAAAATAAGATACTGCCGTCAGACCTAGGTGGTGTGGAATGGAAGTGTACAAAGATGTAACATCAATTGTAAGAAACCTATAGGATTCCTGCCACTTAATTTGATTTACTTTATTTAATACCTGGGTTGAGTCTCTGATGTAACTCATTAGTGTCCCCACTAATGGTTGTAGATAACAATCAACCAATTCAGATAATGGTTCGAGAAGGGAGCCCACCCCCGATATGATGGGTCTACCGGGGGGATTTAGGTTGTCCTTATGTAGTTTAGGAACAAAATAGAAAATGGGCGTGAGTGGAGTAGGCGGGAGTAAAGTGTCAAAATAAGTTTCCTTGAATGCACCTGCTTGTTTGCCTAGTTGCAAAATATCTTCCAATTTAGCTCTAAATTTTTGTGTGGGATTAAAGGTTAATTTGGTATAGATTTCTGGGTCATTTAATTGTCTTAGGGCTTCTGAGATGTAATACCCACGGTCCATGACCACTACATTCCCACCTTTGTCTGATTCTTTAATCACTATATCATGATTGCATTTTAGTTTGTTTAGAGCTCCTTTCTGTGTCAGTGTAAGATTGTGTAGATATTGACTTTTTGATGATTTTTGGGAGGTCAGATTTTCAGACAATTTTATTAGTTTTTGTTCCACTGTGCGCTGAAATATATCTATGCTTTTGCTTCTGCTATTTACAGGATAGAAAATGCTTTTCTGCATACTTGGTTTAAAAGTTAGTACCGTGTCTGTGGTCTCTATATCAGAGTTAGTATCAAGTAACATTGTCATGTCCATAACCAGACATTGTTCATTAAATGTTAATGTATCCTTTTCCAAATTCTGCTTTAAAGGTGTTATATGATTGGTCTGTTCAGCACCATCCATGGACCCAGAGAAATGTTGTTTCAGGGTCAATTTCCTGACAAATTTGTTAACATCATGGATGGTGCCGAACAGATCAAAGTGGGCCGTGGGGGTAAAACTAAGCCCTAAACTTAGAACTTCCTTTTCAATTTCTGTTAATTCATACTTTGAAATGTTGACTACATTTTTCATATGTATTTCCTTGATTGTGTGCGAGTCTGATACCTGGTTTTCCCTGTCTTTATATTTCCCTCTCCCCCTACTGCCCCTCCTTGTTTTTTTCTTTTTGTCTTGCTGTCTGTGCGCAATTCGTTTTTTGACATAGTGTCTTCTACCTGTATGGGTACATCTAGTGCTGATATTACTGTTGTTTCAATAGGGTCTTCATTGGAATCATGGTCTGAGGAATCCACATCATAATCAGTTTCTGCAAAGTGCACTTTTTTTGCATTTTTCTTAGGCTGTATATCTGCCTTATTTTTATTGAACTGATTCACATGACGTGCATTCCTCCCTGTGCTTTGCCACCTGTAAACTTTATTGAATTCGTAATCCCTTTTATCCCTAGACAATTTTTGCTTTTTAAACTCCCATAGTTCTTTTGTAAATTTACTCATTCTCCTCAAATTTTTTTTTTTTTTTATCATATGAGGGAAACTCCTTGTCTGTCTGGAATTTTTGCAAATCCAATTGTACAGTCTTAATGTATTTAATAGAGTCCAATCTTTGCTGTTTTTTCAATGTTATTATTAGTTCCATAAGGGCAAAAGAACAGTCATCTAAGATTTTATTCCACTTTTGTACAAAGTCCGTATCAGTCACTAGGAAGGAAGGAAATTTTTTGATTCTTAGTCCTCTTGGTATTCTTTTCTGTTTCAGATACAATAAAAAGGTTTTTATATCCAATTCCAGCTTGATGTCTTTACGTCTCAATTCATCAATTTGAAAGAAAAGTCCATCTAGTGTGTTATTATTTTCTTGAAATATGTCATCCACATCCTCATCGTATGTATCTATAGATGCTGCAAGATCCTTAAGTACAAAGGCATCTGTATGATCTGTAGGTTCTGACATTGTAAGTATATCCTGTGTATCCCACTCCAAATGTTTAACACAAACTACACCTGTTAGTTATGACCGGTTAATTGTGTGTATCCCTTATAAGACTTTATGTACAGAACAAATATATAAATTCTTCAATAAGACTTGTTACCACTTCAATTGTACGGATGTGACCCCTTATGCGCTGTAATGTTCACGGACTGCTTCAGCCTCGCACATGTCATAAACGCTATATAAAACCTGCACATATATTTACGATCCCCCGTGGTCCTGCTGCCACCAACCAAGCGAATAAATCACAGCAAACAAAAGAGAAAAGAAGGTTGGCGCTTACCACTTCCAGAGATCCGTGCATTCAGGTTGCGTTCGCTTCAGCGTAGGCACATGTCCTTCGTCCGGTGATGCTTCCTGGAGCTCTGGTCCTAACGCCTCCGCTTCCGGCGTACACTTATGACGTATGTACCAAACAAACAAAGGAGCCTGGCTAACAGGAAAGGGTTAAATGCAAATTTGATTTTAATTGAGACAGGCCTCTTTAAATAGAGGCAAATTGTACAGCTGACAGACAGCAGTGAACAAGCGTGTAGACACACGCGAAACATGTCTGCAGTCAGTCAAGCTGTAGCCTTTTCTCCTGTTTAATGGAGCCTTGTCTCCTACTTTGTTTTTATCCACTCCAATAAAGATCCTGTTTTTAGTATACTGACCGGTGTGTGTTTTCCCTTCATGGATGTCCCTGAACCGAGAGGTTGGTGAAGATTTGTGAAAGTATCCTTTCTGTTAGCCAGGCTCCTTTGTTTGTTTGGTACAACTTTCAGACCTAGCTTGGATCTCAAGATCCTAAACAAATTTCTCAGGGTCCCATCCTTCAAGATGGAGACAATCCGAACCATCCTCCCTATGATCCAGGAGGGTCAATATATGACTACAGTGGACTTAAAGGATGCTTATCTCCACATTCCGATTCACAGAGATCATCATCAGTTCCTCAGGTTCGCCTTCCTAGACAGGTATTACCAGTTTGTGGCTCTTCCCTTCGGGTTAGCCACGGCACCAAGAATCTTTACGAAGGTTCTAGGGACCCTTCTGGCGGTTCTAAGGCCGCAGGGCATAGCGGTGGCCCCTTACCTAGACGACATTCTGATTCAGGCGTCGACTTTTCAAATCGCCAAGTCCCATACGGACATTGTTCTGGCCTTTCTGAGGTCTCACAGGTGGAAAGTGAACATAGAAAAGAGTTCTCTCTCTCCTCTCACAAGAGTTTCCTTCCTAGGAACTCTGATAGATTCAGTAGAAATTAAAAAATTTCTGACAGAGGTCAGGATATTAAAGCTTCTAACTTCCTGCCGTGCTCTTCATTCCACTTCTCGGCCGTCAGTGGCTCAGTTTATGGAAATGATCGGCCTAATGGTAGCGGCAATGGACATAGTTCCGTTTGTCCGCCTACATCTCAGACCACTGCAACTTTGCATGCTCAACCAGTGGAATGGGGACTACACAGATTTGTCTCCTCTGTTAGATCTGGATCAAGAGACCAGGGATTCTCTTCTCTGCTGGTTATCTCGGGTCCATCTGTCCAGGGGAATGAGTTTCCGCAGGCCAGAGTGGACTATAGTGACGACAGATGCCAGCCTTCTGGGCTGGGGCGCAGTCTGGAACTCCCTGAAGGCTCAGGGTTTGTGGACTCAGGAGGAAGCCCTCCTTCCGATAAACATTCTGGAACTAAGAGCAATATTCAATGCTCATCAGGCTTGGCCTCAACTAGCTGCGGCCAGGTTCATCAGATTTCAGTCGGACAATATCACGACTGTAGCCTATATCAACCATCAGGGGGAACAAGGAGTCCCCTGGCAATGATGGAGGTTTCCAAGATAATTCTATGGGCAGAGGTTCACTCTTGCCATCTCTCAGCTATCCTTATCCCAGGAGTAGAGAACTGGGAGGCGGATTTTCTAAGTCGGCAGACTTTTCATCCGGGGGAGTGGGAGCTCCATCCGGAGGTATTTGCCCAGCTGATTCAACAATGGGGCAAACCAGAACTGGATCTGATGGCGTCTCGTCAGAACGCCAAGCTTCCTTGTTACGGGTCCAGGTCAAAGGATCCCCAGGCAGCGCTGATAGATGCTCTAGCAGTGCCCTGGTCCTTCAGCCTGGCTTATGTGTTTCCACCGTTTCCTCTCCTCCCCCGTCTGATTGCCAAGATGAAACAGGAGAGAGCTTCTGTGATTTTGATAGCGCCTGCGTGGCCACGCAGGACTTGGAGAGGATGACATGTCCACCAGATCCGCATACCATCATGGACTCTACCGCTGAGGCAGGACCTTCTACTCCAAGGTCCATTCAAACATCCAAATCTAATTTCTCTGCGTCTGGCTGCTTGGAGATTGAACGCTTGATTTCATCAAAACGTGGTTTCTCCGAGTCGGTCATTGATACCTTGATTCAGGCTCGAAAGCCTGTCATCAGGAAAATCTATCATAAGATATGGTGTAAATATCTTCATTGGTGTGAATCCAAGGGTTACTTGTGGAGTAAGGTCAGGATTCCTAGGATACTATCTTTTCTCCAAGAAGGATTGGAAAAGGGATTATCGGCTAGTTCTTTAAAAGGGACAGATTTCTGCTCTGTCTATTCTTTTGCACAAGCGCCTGGCTGATGTTCCAGACGTTCAGGCGTTTTGTCAGACTTTGGTTAGAATCAGGCGTGTGTTTAAAACTGTTGCTCCGCCATGGAGTTTAAATTTAGTTCGTAAAGTTCTTCAAGGGGTTCCGTTTGAACCCTTGCATTCCATAGATATCAAGCTTTTATCTTGGAAAGTTCTGTTTTTAGTAGCTATCTCTTCGGCTCGAAGAGTTTCAGAGTTATCTGCCTTGCAGTGTGATTCCACTTATCTGATCTTCCATGCAGATAAGGTAGTTTTGCGTACCAAACCTGGGTTTCTTCCTAAGGTAGTATCCAATAGGAATATCAATCAGGAAATTGTTGTTCCGTCACTGTGTCCTAATCCTTCTTCAAAGAAGGAACGTCTGTTACACAATCTTGACGTGGTTCGTGCTTTAAAGTTTTATTTGCAAGCTACTAAGGATTTTCGTCAAACATCTGCATTGTTTGTTGTCTACTCTGGAAAGAGGAGAGGCCAAAAGGCTTTGGCAACTTCTCTTTCTTTCTGGCTGAGAAGCATAATCCGTTTAGCTTATGAGACTGCTGGCCAGCAGCCTACTGAAAGAATTACAGCTCATTCTACTAGAGCGGTAGCTTCCACATGGGCTTTTAAACATGAGGCCTCTGCTGAACAGATTTGTAAGGCGGCGACTTTGTCTTCGCTTCATACTTTTTCTAAATTCTACAAATTTGATACTTTTGCTTCCTCGGAGGCTATTTTTGGGAGAAAGGTCTTACAGGCAGTGGTCCCTCCCTTCATCCGTGTCCTAAAGCTTTGGTATTGGTATCCCACAAGTAATGGATGAACCTGTGGACTGGATAAACCTTACAAGATAAAACAAAATTTATGCTTACCTGATAAATTTCTTTCTCTTGTGGTGTATCCAGTCCACAGCTCGCCCTGTCACTTTAAGGCAGGTGTTTTTATTTTTTAAACTACAGTCACCACTGCACCCTATAGCTCCTTTTTCTTACTTGTCTTCGGTCGAATGACTGGAGGTGGGTTAGGGGAGGAGCTATATAGACAGCTCTGCTGTGGGTGTCCTCTTGCAACTTCCTGTTGGGAAGGAGAATATCCCACAAGTAATGGATGAACCCGTGGACTGGATACACCACAAGAGAAAGAAATTTATCAGGTAAGCATAAATTTTGTTTTTTTGATGTTTATTTTCATAAACATTTCTCTTTATGCTCATTAATGCATTCTTGCTATTCATTTATTGTATATTATTAGTGCGGAGACATATCTATATTTATACTATTTGAAGTGTATAGGTAGTAGTGCACCCTGATCTCAAGCACTTACAATAGTTTGCTTACTTATTAAAGGGACACTCAATCAAAATTAAGCTTTTATTATTCAGATAGAGCATGCCATTTTTAACAACTTTCCAATTTACTTCTATTAACAAAATTGTCAGAAAAAAAAAATTACTAATTTGAAGTTCAGACTAAGTGCTATTGCATTGTCTTGTTATCTTGCATTTGTTGATTTTGCAAATCTACTGTGTTGACTGGTCCTTTAAGTACATTATTATATATTAGTGCTTATCCTCTTATTGTGTGTTGATTGATAGACGGATAGATGATAGAGGATAGATTAGAGATAGATAGATATATAGGACACTGTGCCCCGTATTCATATTAATGTAGAAAAATAACATGACTGTGCCTGCACATTCCAGATGCACACTCCCTTGCAAGTCCTGGGACTAGCATTCTTTACAGTGGGGTGTGAATATTTGGGAAATTTTTAGGTAAATATCTTCCTTTTTTACATAGAGAGGTTAAGGTGATATTTTCTAGTCGGCTTTTTACAGTAGTGCTGCATTACTTCCAAATTCTTCAACATTTGGGCATTATGTCCCTTTAAATGTTAAGCATTCCTACTCTTTTTATATTGATAAAAATATGTTGTTACATAAATTTATAATTCTAGTCATATTTTTCACAAGGCTATTACTCTACCCCATTCCTCCCAATTGGGCAGTCACAAACAACAAATTGCGGCTACTACATACCGTAAGGCTTCAGGACAGGGACATTTCCCCTCAAGCATATCACAAACTGCAACTCTTATAGTCTCATGGCGAATGCACTCGTTATAGTTCTTGCTATCTCCAGAATGTCTTTCCTTCAAAAACAAGATTTAAGTTAATAAAAACAGCATTTCTCCAAACCAGTCTGCAGAAGATGCAAGGGAGTGACTGGCATATTACCTGCTCAAAGCCAGGCTCATTGTGATACGGATTCTCAGTCATTAGGGACTGGATAGAGATGAGCACTGAAGACAGACTCTGTGCTGGACTCCAGGCTGGGCCAGTCCATGTTCTGCAGTGTGAACAAATCACATTACTATGTGTAACTTGCATCCTCACATACTGCCTTACCTCAAAACTGCATAGGTAACATTTATATTTTTTTAAGCTAATATATTATCAAAATCAAATGTATTGCTAGAGGCATATGCTATTTTCTCCTACCCATTATATAAGCTCAGTTTTACCGGCAGTGCTTTTATACCAGAGGCTGGAGAAGCATGCTTTATCAGACATATGGCTGTTAACATTACAAGATCAATTTTAATAATAATGTAATTAAACTCACTGTTGTATGATTATAAAAAGGTATACAAGTAATTTCCATTTTTACTAACTGCCCTTCGGGGAGAAGGGGTGGGCTTATCTGTTTCAAAATAAACTACTACATAATGCACAGAATTGTACATATATTCCATTGTATTACAACACTACTTACATAGTAGGCGATTTTCACGGTTTTATTTATTAAGTTTTATTAGAAGATTGTTTGTGTGGAATTATGTCTAGAGGAGCTTTATTCTAATATATCCACTTTGAAAACATTTTCCAAATTAGCCATTTACTTATGTGTCAAAGCACTTGTTAAATAATAAGTCCATGATTACGTTTCACTTATCAAACATACTTTTGTAGAAAACATTAATATAATTTATTGTGAAAGCAGTGACATTACAAGGTCTGATGAAGGGGCTGTAAGCTAGAAACATCACTGCTTTCAAAATAAATTGTTAATACTTTCTACTAATCCAGTGAGTACAAATTTCCTATATTTAATTTACTATTTTTTTACTATTTTCTATGTAAATTCAGAAATGAAGGTCAGCGATTGTGTACTGTTAATAATAGTTTAATGTTTAACTTTGCGTTAGATATGGTTTTAATCTTGTTAAACATTATTTGTTAGAGGAATTGAGTATAGACCAGCCTTTCAGTGAAGTATGACAAGATTTTTATTATTTTTTTTATAACTATTTTAACTTTGCTACTCCATTACCAATTTTTCATAGCTTAGTCTGAAAGTTTCTCACTCAGATTGGTCACTTGCCGTTCATAAACATTTAGCAGGATTTTAAATTAGGCACTAGACATGGGCATTCAGCAAATATCTTAGCAGCCGAATGTGGCGTCCGCATGTGGTATTCGGCTCTTTTCAGAGTCAGGGTTATTCAAAACCAGATCTTAGTGTGTTGGACTTTCACAAGAATAAATCTGACTCCAAAAAGAGCTGAAGACCGCAAGCAGCCATCTTATTCAGCATTTGGCAGCTAATCAAACTGCTGAATGCACACGTTTATTAGATACTATATATATCAATAACTAACCACTTCAATTAAAATGGGGAAAAAGAGATTACTTTCCCATTCTGATTGCAACATTACAGTTTATCCCTTGATTGCCAATACTTTATATTATATTATTTTAAGCAATAGCAACGTTACTAATTTTCTTCAAACAGAAACACAAGAGAGCAGGAGCTGTCTGCATTCAGTTAGAGAATGTTGGTTTCAGTTTCAGAAAGATTATATGTGCTGCAGTAAAGGGATATGGAAAAAGTAACAAATAAAAAACACCTAAAAAGTCAAGAACATTTTTTTTTTTTATAAAAAAAAAATAGAATTTAATAAGATTATTGTAACTGGGTGTATTAAAGTGTGGTGATTTCAATGCTACACCTACAAACAGGGACTTTGACTCACTTTGCAGATCCTTACCCAAGAATACTCAGGCAGACTTTACCATTACGATAGAAATTGGGGTTAAATCTCACAGTATTGTTCCCAGTTGTCATCAGTTTGACTCGAGGTGGGTGAATTGGGTAATCCGGAGGACATCGAAACAGGAACAAGAAGAAACCACCTTCATATGGTGTATCAAATGGGCCAGTAATAAGAGCATGAATCTGCAGAACAAGAGACTCATTGTTGCGCTAATGATACTTATGAAGAATATGCTGAATGCAGACACC
Organism: Bombina bombina; assembly: GCF_027579735.1. Lineage (NCBI taxonomy): Eukaryota > Metazoa > Chordata > Amphibia > Anura > Bombinatoridae > Bombina > Bombina bombina. The sequence goes on from NC_069499.1 coordinate 1,104,606,546, forward strand.
TCACCAGGCACCCTCAGCCATCACTTTCATACTGCCCAACTAACAAAAGATGAAAACTTCTACCAACACTGTAATCTCAACATATACAAATCATCATAAAGATTAGACTCAAACTATCTACCTTTGTCATGTCATGTGGATCTGGCACTACAAACATCCCAGGGGGAGGCTCTTTATATATGGACATGATATCCCTGTGGAGGGAAAAACAAGGAAAAATATCAGTGAAAATGAGTAATAGTTGCAGACTTACTTATAATAGAAACATGTTTCATGTTATTTCAGTTTAGCCTACAAACTGCAGACCTTGTGCATGCTGTCAAATACCAACAGCTGTATTGTCAGTTTAGCAGAAATCTCAACTGCTAAATATATATATATATATATATATATATATATATATATATATATATATATATATATATATAGTGTTTTATGGGCTTAATAATTTCCCAGGAATCAAGGAGTTACAGATCCTAAAATGTGCTCCTACATGTAATTTCACTTTATCAGTATCTTAATTACAGACAGCGTACAGAAAAGCCTCAGAGGTTTAAGGTATGGATACCCATACCTCCGTATGATGGGGGTCTACTTTTTGTGATGTCAGCGTGATATACGTATGCATGAGCTAAGCATAATGATCTTCATGTAAACGCAATCACTAATACTCCTTTAACCGTCCGTCACGCAGTCTTATGATCTACTCTGGTATCGCCCAAATTAACAGGTTCGTATTTTGGACAAAATATTCTCCTCAAGCAATACGAAAATGAATTCCCCAGACCAGGACCTATCAGCAGAACCTTGCTACACAGGCCATTTATAGAGGGCCCCAGTATTATAAGGGGTATTAATGACCGATACTCTCACCGCTTGATCCGTAGCACACACTGCGAGGACGCTCTCTCGTTGTCCCAGTCTGCACTTGCCGTCGGGTCCCAAACAGAAGTCGTGAGGTGCGATGAACCGGGAGGTTGAAGACCAGTGAGATGCGTTACCGTACCCCCCGCCACCACAGAGACTCCTGCACCGGCAACGCCGGGTAATATGATAGCCTCTGCCGCTGGACTCTCCGCCATCCCGCTTTACTCTTTACTTCCGGGACTCCAAATCAACGATAAGGATAGATAGAGAGACAGCAGAACAAACCATAGAGATACTTGAGCAGCGTGACAGTCTACATCTGCCGGAAGCAAAAAGTGATTGCATGACGGGGAATTACTATAGAGAATTCATTGGCTAGAATGACAATAATACCATAGAGCCGTAAGCTAGAGGAACCTGTTTACAAATGTTATTTAAACAAGAGTGGCCTAATCACAGAAGAGATACTAGAGAGTCCCAGTGTTACAAACTGTGCTATTTTCACAATGGAGCGCAAGGATTGAACTGTCGACTTTTATTAATAGATACTGTATATTTGTGCGGTTAGAGCAGACATCCTCAAACTTGGCCCTCCAGAGGTTTTGGAACTAAATTTCCCATGATGCTCACCCAGCATATCAGCTGGCTGAGCATCATGGGAAATGTAGTTCCAAAACCTCTGGAGGGCCAAGTTTGAGCATGTCTGGGTGAGAGGCTTTATAATAATATGATTCTCTAGAAAATCATGTCTCTATTAACCCCTTCACTATCTGGACTTTTAGAGAAAAACTTGCCCAAAATACCAGAGAATTTTGTAGCATTTTTGCTATCACTCCATTTAAACATAAATAGAGATTGTTTTTTTTTTATTTACCTGTCAAAACTATATACATTTTTAAGTAGACAACCCAATGCATTTATCTACTCCCAATTTTGGTATATTTCATGCCATCATTTCATTGCCAAATGCAATCAAATTAAAAAAACTTTGGGTTTCTTACTAAAATTATTTACATACCGCTTGTGCGATCATCACACAAATGGTTGTAAAAGTTTCTCTGGGATCCCATATGTTCAGAAATAGCAGCTGTGCATCATACTTCTTATTCCCAGCAGTGAAGGGGTTAATCAGGTAGCTTGTAAGGTTAATTTTGGCTTTAGTGTAGAGACTATCCTTTCACCTGACACTTTCCACCCCCTGATCTCTACCTGATCCCTCCCAAACAGCTCTCTTCCCTCCCTCACCCCCCACTGGTCACCGCATCTTAGCTACTGGCAGACAGATGCTTAAAGTGAAGGTAAAGTTACCCTCATCTCTATCTAGAATATCATTCAATGTTTAAAAATAATATGACTGATTTATATCCATCCCCAAATTCAACCCGTAATTTTTTTTCTCCTTTACATCACATGTTTGTAATATCCAATTGATTTTTAGGCCGTTAGGCGGCCGTCAACCGACGTCATTCGCCCCTTTACTCGTCGCCGCATGCGCACTTTCATTTTTCTTAAAGGGACACTGTAACCAAAATTTTTCTTTCGTGATTCAGATTGAGCATGAAATTTTAAGCAACTTTCTAATTTACTCCTATTATCAAATTTTCTTCATTCTCTTGGTATCTTTATTTGAAATGCAAGAATGTAAGTTTAGATGCCGGCCCATTTTTGGTGAACAACCTGGGTTGTCCTTGCTGATTGGTGGATAAATTCATCCACCAATAAAAAAGTGCTATCCAGAGTACTGAAACCAAAAAAAAAGCTTAGATGCCTTCTTTTTCAAATAATGATAGCAAGAGAACGAAGAAAAATTGAAAATAGGAGTAAATTAGAAAGTTGCTTAAAATTTCATGCTCAATCTGAATCACGAAAGAAAAATTTTGGTTACAGTGTCCCTTTAAGATTATCAACCAAGCGTGCTCCAGTTTCGCGCATGCATCCTACCACCAGGTAGGAATCCCCACAGACTACCTCATCGTCTTGTTAACAGTCTGTACAATCAGAGACAGGAGCTGCATTTATTGATATAGTTGAAACGTTTCTTAAAAACATCGATCTATTAACTCTGTTTGCCCAATGGTACTATAGATTTTATAGTACAATTGGGCAAACCGAGTTAATAGATCAATGTTTTTAAGAAACGTTTCAACGATAGCAATAAATGCAGCTCCTGTCTCTGATCGTATAGTACTGAATGAATATAACTTCATTCAATACTATGCTACAAGGCAAATTAGCGCATGCGCATTGTAAAATAATAGGAGAGTAATGCATGCGCAATTTAATCCAGGGTCGTGCACGCGCATCTGAGAGGCGTAGAGACGTCACAAAATGCAGAAGGAACTAGGAAGTAGTGCTTGGGAGGAGTCGGGAGACAAATGGTAGGGATTTTGAAATTAATTTTTAAGAAAAATATTTGAATAATCATTAAAAAAAAACTTAGCGACTATTATATGGTGATAGTAAGAAATGGTTTAATTGATTAAACAAAGGATAACTTTACCTTCACTTTAAAGTGAATGTCAAGTTTGATGAATCAGTGCCCAGTCATTCATCAAACTTTACTTTTCACTTGTTTTGTTAAAATACTTCACTTTTAATCTTGAAAGCCACTCCAGCGCTTCACCAACCCGTCGCAAGTCTCTTCATATGTCAAAAATGACGAATCCAGCTTCCTCCAACCACTGCATTGCCTCAGGCAATGATTACCCTGGGCGGGAAGCTGTTATTGGAGGATGCCGTATTCGTCATTGCTGACGCATGAAGTGAAGAGCGGCAGGAGGGGGAATCGCTGGAGCGGCTTTCAAGATTAAAAGGTAAGTATTTTAACAAAATGAGTGAAATGTAAAGTTTGATGAATGAAAGTGCCCCTGTTTTTAAAAGGATTTTTAAAAATCGGGCACTGATTCATCAAACTTGACATTCACTTTAATTGTTAAAAAATATTTCCCTCTTAGTTATGGTAAACAGCATTCCTCCGCCTGCATCTCCTACTATCTTTAGCATATCGATGATGAATCCGGCTTCCTCCAATCGCTGCGTGCCCCACAAGCTGGATGCCAAAGTGGGCACGCAACGATTGGAGGAAGCCAGATTCGTCATTTATATGCTAAAGAAGGTAAGATATGCGGGCAGAGAAACGGTGGTATGTTTACCATAACTAAGAGGGAAATATTTTAAAAACAAAGTGTCTTTCAAAATTTTAATAAATTAAAGTGCCCTTGTTTTAAAGATTACATTTATATACTGCCCAGTATTGTGTTATATTTTACAATCACTTTAACAGCCAAGACTGCTGGAGCTTCCTGAACCTCACACGTATATATATATATACGTTGTGCGGTATGATAGCCAAAGTACCGCAAAACATATACAGTATATACGTCTATTTGGGTGAAGGGGGTTAAACTGACATGAAAGTCAAAATGAAACTTTAATAGTTTCGGATAAGACTTTTACATTTTGCTTCTCTTATTAAATTCTCTTCATTCGCTTGGTAGCCTTAGTTGAAAAACAAATCTAGATAGGTTCGGGAGCAGAACTGCACTACTGGGTTTTAGTTTGTGATGGATACACTTATGCCTCTTGGCTCACCAGATGTGTTAATCTAGTTTCCAGAATTGCATTGCTGCACCTCAAAATTTTCAAACTTCATTCAATTAGTTAGATCAGGTTTGATCCAATTTTGTTTTCGTTAGATCTAGCATACAAGGTGTGGTATAAACAATTATTTGCAGGGGGTTAACCTTCATCAGCCCCCGTTAACAAAAAATTAAACAAAAAGTTTTTTAATTTGATAGATATTTTTTAGATCAGGTATGATCAGTCAAACCCACAAATCAAAATTTCAGACAAAAATCATTGAGGCTAATAGATATGTTAGATCAGGTTTGATCAAGTGTTTATTACGTTAGATCTAACAAGCTAAAGATGGTATTATAAATTATTTGGAGGGGGGCTAACCAGTCATCAGCACCCCCTTAACAAAAAATTGGACAAAAAGTTATTTAATTTGAAAAAAAATTGTTAAATCAGGTATGATCAGTCAGGTGTTTTGCTAGATCTAACATAATTACAGCAATATTAGGTAATAAATTAAGGCTGATAGATAAATTTTAAATCAGTTTAGTTCAATTGTTTATAATCACCTAGATTACGAGTTTTGCGTTACAGTTGTAACGCTGAAAAAATGTCCATTTCAGCGTAAAAACCGTAACACAAGCATTTTAGCCTGTAAAGGAACGTCAATCCCGCACTCAAAAAAATTAAGTTTTTGCATGGGATTTCCATGGCGCCGGTATTACAGGTTGTGCGGTGAGGCTAAAATGCTTGCGTTCCAGCCTATACCGACACGATCCGTTCCGTCATTTGAGAACAGTAGTTATAAGTTTTGAGCAAAAAAACTGTTACTCAAAACTCATAACTAAAATGTTACAAAGTACACTATCACCCATAAACTACCTATTAACCCCTATTCCACTGCCCTCCCGCATCGCAAACACTAAATTAAATTTATTAACCCCTAATCTACCGCTCCAGACATTGCTGCCTCTAATAAAAGTTATTAACCCCTATTCCGACGCTCCCCGACATAGTCGCCACTATAATAAAGTTATTAACCCCTATACCCTTGCACCCCAACATCGCAGACACTAGAATAAAGATATTAACCCCTATTCTGCCGCTCCCCGACATCGCCGCCACTAAATAAAGTTATTAACCCCTAAACCGCCAGCCCCCCTCATCGTAAAAAAACTAAATTAAACTATTAACCCCTAAACCTAACAACCCCCTAACTTTAAATTAAAATTACAATATCCCTATCTCAAAATAAATAAAAACTTACCTGTGAAATTAAAAAAAAACTTAATTTAAACTAACAACCTAACATAACTATTCGTCTAAAATTAAAATAACTATCAATTAAATAAACTAAATTACACATTAAAAAAACAAACACTTCTAAAAAAAATTAATTCTAACATTACAAAAAATAAAAAATACTAAATTACAAAAAATAACAAACACTAAATTCTGAAAAATAACAAACAAAATTATTTAAAATAAAAACAATTACACCTAATCTAATAGCCCTGTAAAAATAAAAAAGCCCCCCCCCCCAAAAAAAAACCTAGCCTACAATAAACTACTAATAGCCCTTAAAAGGGCCTTTTGTAGGGCATTGCCCTAAATAAATCAGCTCATTTACCTGTAAAAAAAATACAAAGACCCCCAACAGTAAAACCCACCACCCAACCAACCCCCAAAATAAAAACCTAACTAACAAAAACCTAAGATACCCATTGCCTTGAAATAGGCATTTGTATGGGCATTGCCCTTAAAAGGGCATTTAGCTCTTTTGCATTGCCCTGAAAAGGGCATTTAGCACTTTTAAAAAAGCCTAAACCCTAATTAAAAAAAAACACCCCCAAAAAAACTAACACTAACCCCCAATGATCCACTTACAGTTTCTGAAGTCCGGATATCCAGGCGGCGAGAAGTATTCATCCAGGCAGCGAGGTCTTCGTCTATCCAGGCGGCGTCTTCTATCTTCATCTGCAATCTTGCCTCTAACCTTTGAATATTGATCCTTTTAATACTTTTGAATGCCTTACATATGAAAGTATGGATCTATGTTGCTGTTTGATTATTGTAATGTCATTAATTATAATCACTTCACAAAGTTTTTGTATACAATGTTCAGACATGTTAACATCATGATCACTATTTGTTTATTATTGTCACAAGTTTGTTACCATGACTCCATTTTTTGGTGTGTTTTTTGGTCTTAATGGGGGGGGAGGGGTTTACTATGTTTGTTTGCTCTATATATTGTATGAGATGCCATTACACTGTCTGAGGAAGGGGATATTTTGTCCCCCGAAACATCACTATATTTTCACAGTAAAAAGTGTGTTTAAAAGACCAGCGAGTGCAAGTTTTTGTTACTTTTATTATTTTATATATATATAATATATATATATATATATATATATATATATTATATGTATATATATATTATATATATATATATTATATGTATATATATATATATATTATATATATTATATATATATATTTATATTATATATATATATTTATATTATATATAATATATATATTTCATATATATATATATATATATATATATTGATTTCATAATGAATTTGAGGCCGCGAGACGCAACGCCCCAAGCCACGCCCTGAGTCACACCCTCTCCACGCCCACTTAAAAAGTGTCCAGGAATTTTCTGGGCAAAAGGTGGCAACACTATACTTACCCCCTTCGCTGCGTGAGCTTCTCATGCTGTGTCGAGCCTATGGAAGCACGCACTTGTGATCGCAATGCTTCCCAGCGCTCCACTGAGTAATACCAGCCCACGCTAATGTGCACTGTTATTACAAGTTGACTGCAATGCCAATGCTAATGTGCGCTGGTATTACTCAGTGGAACGCTAATATTGCTTGCGCACCTGTTTCTGTCACCAATCTTATTGCATAGATCCTCCAAATTGGCAGTAGACTTGGAAACTTTTTGAGAGACTTGTTCTAGATCTGTGACAAAAGAATCTCATTCATCCTCCAATGCTTCCACCCTAAAGCTTAGTTCATGGATATCCTGTTTCAAAGTGGAAGTTTCTACTTTCACTCCCTGGAGAATTTTATCAAGGAATTCTTCCATGTATGCTTCAGTAGGGAGATCTTGAAAGTCAGCTCTAGTGAGTAGTGTGATGTCACAGGCTACAGGTTCTTTACAAAGAGTAGTTTGAGGTAATCATTTGTATCTTTGAGTTGTTAAGTTAAAGGGACATAATACTCATATGCTAAATCACTTGAAACTAATGCAGTATAACTGTAAAAAGCTGACAGGAAAATATCACCTGAGCATCTTTATGTAAAAAAAGAAGATATTTTACCTCACGATTTCCTCAGCAGAGTAAGTTCTGTGTAAAAAAATATACTTCAGCTGCTGCCCAGCTGCAGGTAAAAAAATAAAAAATGAAGAAATGAACAGCAGCCAATCAGCATCAGCAGTGCTGAGGTCCTGAACTCTTTTACTGTGATCTCATGAGATTTCACTTAACTCTCATGAGATTATATAGTAAACTTCCTTAAGCTGAATAGGGAAATAAGATGAGTGTGCACGAAAGCTCACTCCCTTAGCTGTCCCGGGACAGATATACTGATTTGCTGCTTAAAGTAATTTGCAATGGGGTTTGAATACTTAGGACATTTTGAGGTAAAATATCTTTCTTTTTTACATGGAGATGTTCAGGTGATATTTTCTAGTCAGCTTTTTACAGCTATGCTGCATCACTTTCAAGTGTTTCAACATTTGGGTATCATGTCCCTTTAAGGCTTCAGAACTTTTGAAAAATGCATCTACTGAAGGGGTTAATGTAGTAGTAGACTTAGAGATCTTATATGCCTATGCAGCTCCCATCGGTTGCTGTGAAAAGGGTTTTTAGATCTTAGGTGCATGGAGCATTAGTGTAGTGCAGCCATCTTCTCAGACTGCTCAGCCCCACCACCTCATTTTCAATGATTTTTAACAATTTAAAAAAAAACAAAAAAAAAAAACAGAATTATTTCAATATCGTTAAATACAGCACAAACCAATGACAGATTTAAAATACAGTAAAGAGAGGCACTGTTTAGTTTAAGGCACAGTGAGCAGAATTGAGGATTAGTGCATAGTGTCCAACATTTCTGGAGGTTACAGTCTTCAATTCTCATGGGCGCGCATAAAAGTTGCATGGCCCACGTCCAGGTTGGTTTGAAGATTGATTTGAGTCCAACAAAGAGGCAGTCTCTCAGTCTGGTCATAACAATAAAATAAGTATCCTGGTATTTACAGTGCACACTGCCTTTATTTTTTATTTAAATTTATTTTTTTATTGAGGTTTTGAGAGATTACAACAAATAATATTTGTCCATAAACAATTCTAACATAATGATAACATGCATACATATGTCAAGTAAGGTACCATTGTGAACAAGAACAACGAAATACAGATATTGTAGCCATAGTTGTCTTGTCCAAACTAATATAATGTTATATCTATGGATATTGTTACATAACTAGGCATTATCTAAAAAAATGAGAGTAACCATTAGCTATAGCCATGGTATGACATTTTGTAAACCAATTTAAAATAAACAACAGCTGAATCCCAACTTACACATGCTTCAAAGAATAAACTAGGACACATAGTAATAAGACCTCAGTTTCGTTTTTATGACAATAGCATTTTATCTGATTACAACAAGACAATAGGCCTGATTGAATTGCATCCTGGGCTTAATAATAAGAAGGTTTGTATATTCCAGTTGTAAAAATAATGGGAGATGGATTCTGTAAATGTGTGAAATATTAATTTAATGCCCATCATCAGATGCTAATTATAAGGGGTAAGAGCCGCGCTGAGTGGGGAGAAGGGGAGGAGGGCGAGGCTGTTAGAGTTGAGATAGTGTAATGGTGGGTAGGCTGAGACAAGGCTTTTTGCTATAGGAGATTATAGGAGGATTCTTAGAGTACTGTATCTATTATACACTACTTTATTTAATGAAGAAACAATACATACTGTATATGTCTCTAAGGTAGAAAAATGATTTTTAACAATTTTTTATGTTGTTTTTTTTTTATTCATGACCAATTTAATTTACATTTATAGTTTATATTTCTTCTGCTTTCTTATTGTGCTAGTATCATATGCTACCAATATACATATTTATTTTTGTAGTCACTAAAATCTTTCCTTTTGAATTATCTTTCCAGCTATATGCAATACAATTATTTAACTGTCAGTAAAGTTACTAGAAGCAAATTTAAATTGTAGTGAAAACATTTCAGATTTAGTTTGTATTTGCTATAAATGGAGAATTGATATTAATGCCAGGAGCTCCTCTTTTTACCTTCTCTGTGAGATTCTCTATCCCAGGGAGCATTACTTTCTAGGGCCTAGATTTAGAGTTCGGCGGTAGCCGTCAAAACCAGCGTTAGAGGCTCCTAACGCTGGTTTTGGCCACCCGCTGGTATTTGGAGTCAGTGATTAAAGGGTCTAACGCTCACTTTACAGCCGCGACTTTTCCATACCGCAGATCCCCCTACGCCATTTGCGTATCCTATCTTTTCAATGGGATCTTCCTAACGCCGGTATTTAGAGTCGTTTCTGAAGTGAGCGTTAGAGCTCTAACGACAAAACTCCAGCCGCCTGAAAATAGCAGGAGTTAAGAGCTTTCTGGGCTAACACCGGTTCATAAAGCTCTTAACTACTGTACCCTAAAGTACACTAACACCCATAAACTACCTATGTACCCCTAAACCGAGCTCCCCCCACATCGCCGCCACTCGATTAAAATTTTTTAACCCCTAATCTGCCGACCGCCACCTACGTTATACTTATGTACCCCTAATCTGCTGCCCCTAACACCGCCGACCCCTGTATTATATTTATTAACCCCTACCTGCCCCCCACAACGTCGCCGCCAGCTACTTAAAATAATTAACCCCTAATCTTCCGACCGCAAAGCGCCGCCACCTACGTTATCCCTATGTACCCCTAATCTGCTGCCCCTAACACCGCCGACCCCTATATTATATTTATTAACCCCTAATCTGCCCCCCTCAACGTCGCCGACACCTGCCTACACTTATTAACCCCTAATCTGCCGAGCGGACCTGAGCGCTACTATAATAAAGTTATTAACCCCTAACCCGCCTCACTAACCCTATCATAAATAGTATTAACCCCTAATCTGCCCTCCCTAACATCGCCGACACCTAACTTCAATTATTAACCCCTAATCTGCCGACCGGAGCTCACCGCTATTCTAATAAATGTATTAACCCCTAAAGCTAAGTCTAACCCTAACACTAACACCCCCCTAACTTAAATATAATTTACATCTAACGAAATAAATTAAATCTTATTAAATAAATTTAATCTTATTAAATAAATTATTCCTATTTAAAGCTAAATACTTACCTGTAAAATAAATCTTAATATAGCTACAATATAAATTATAATTATATTATAGCTATTTTAGGATTAATATTTATTTTACAGGCAACTTTGTAATTATTTTAACCAGGTACAATAGCTATTAAATAGTTAAGAACTATTTAATAGTTACCTAGTTAAAATAATTACAAATTTACCTGTAAAATAAATCCTAACCTAAGATATAATTAAACCTAACACTACCCTATCAATAAATTAATTAAATAAACTACCTACAATTACCTACAATTAACCTAACACTACACTATCAATAAATTAATTAAACACAATTCCTACAAATAAATACAATTAAATAAACTAGCTAAAGTACAAAAAATAAAAAAGAACTAAGTTACAAAAAATAAAAAAATATTTACAAACATAAGAAAAATATTACAACAATTTTAAACTAATTACACCTACTCTAAGCCCCCTAATAAAATAACAAAGCCCCCCAAAATAAAAAATTCCCTACCCTATTCTAAATTAAAAAAGTTAAAAGCTCTTTTACCTTACCAGCCCTGAACAGGGCCCTTTGCGGGGCATGCCCCAAGAATTTCAGCTCTTTTGCCTGTAAAAGAATAAATACAATACCCCCCCCCCAACATTACAACCCAAGCCCAAGCGGGGGGCTGAAGAGGTCCATGATCCGGTCAAAGTCTTCATCCAAGCGGGGCAGAAGAGGATCTTCCATCCGATTGAAGTCATCATCCAGGCGGCATCTTCTATGGTCTTCCATCCGGAGCGAAGCGGCAGGATCCTGAAGACCTCCAGCGCGGAACATCCATCCGGACCGACGACTGAACGATGAATGACTGTTCCTTTAAGGGACGTCAACCAAGATGGCGTCCCTCGAATTCCGATTGGCTGATAGGATTCTATCAGCCAATCGGAATTAAGGTAGGAATTTTCTGATTGGCTGATGGAATCAGCCAATCAGAATCAAGTTCAATCCGATTGGCTGATCCAATCAGCCAATCAGATTGAGCTCGCATTCTATTGGCTGTTCCGATCAGCCAATAGAATGCGAGCTCAATCTGATTGGCTGATTGGATCAGCCAATCGGATTGAACTAGATTCTGATTGGCTGATTCCATCAGCCAATCAGAAAATTCCTACCTTAATTCCGATTGGCTGATAGAATCCTATCAGCCAATCGGAATTCGAGGGACGCCATCTTGGATGACGTCCCTTAAAGGAACAGTCATTTGTCGTTCAGTCGTCGGTCCGGATGGATGTTCCGCGCTGGAGGTCTTCAGGATCCTGCCGCTTCGCTCCGGATGGAAGACCATAGAAGATGCCGCCTGGATGATGACTTCAATCGGATGGAAGATCCTCTTCTGCCCCGCTTGGATGAAGACTTTGACCGGATCATGGACCTCTTCAGCCCCCCGCTTGGGCTTGGATCAGGACATCGGAGGAGCTCTTCAGGACGGATCGGTGAACCTGGATGGTGAAGACAAGGTAGGAAGATCTTCAGGGGCTTAGTGTTAGGTTTATTTAAGGGGGGTTTGGGTTAGATTAGGGGTATGTGGGTGGTGGGTTGTAATGTTGGGGGGGGGTATTGTATGTTTTTTTTTACAGGCAAAAGAGCTGAAATTCTTGGGGCATTCCCCCGCAAAGGGCCCTGTTCAGGGCTGGTAAGGTAAAAGAGCTTTTAACTTTTTTAATTTAGAATAGGGTAGGGAATTTTTTATTTTGGGGGGCTTTGTTATTTTATTAGGGGGCTTAGAGTAGGTGTAATTAGTTTAAAATTGTTGTAATATTTTTCTTATGTTTGTAAATATTTTTTTATTTTTTGTAACTTAGTTCTTTTTTATTTTTTGTACTTTAGCTAGTTTATTTAATTGTATTTATTTGTAGGAATTGTGTTTAATTAATTTATTGATAGTGTAGTGTTAGGTTAATTGTAGGTAATTGTAGGTAGTTTATTTAATTAATTTATTGATAGGGTAGTGTTAGGTTTAATTATAACTTAGGTTAGGATTTATTTTACAGGTAAATTTGTTATTATTTTAACTAGGTAACTATTAAATAGTTCTTAACTATTTAATAGCTATTGTACCTGGTTAAAATAATTACAAAGTTGCCTGTAAAATAAATATTAATCCTAAAATAGCTATAATATAATTATAATTTATATTGTAGCTATATTAGGATTTATTTTACAGGTAAGTATTTAGCTTTAAATAGGAATAATTTATTTAATAAGAGTTAATTTATTTCGTTAGATGTAAATTATATTTAACTTAGGGGGGTGTTAGTGTTAGGGTTAGACTTAGCTTTAGGGGTTAATCCATTTATTAGAATAGCGGTGAGGTCCGCTCGGCAGATTAGGGGTTAATAATTGAAGGTAGGTGTCAGCGATGTTAGGGAGGGCAGATTAGGGGTTAATACTATTTATGATAGGGTTAGTGAGGCGGATTAGGGGTTAATAACTTTATTATAGTAGCGCTCAGGTCCGCTCGGCAGATTAGGGGTTAATAAGTGTAGGCAGGTGTCGGCGACGTTGAGGGGGGCAGATTAGGGGTTAATAAATATAATATAGGGGTCGGCGATGTTAGGGCAGCAGATTAGGGGTACATAGGGATAACGTAGGTTGCGGCGGTTTACGGAGCGGCAGATTAGGGGTTAAAAAAAATATGCAGGGGTCAGCGATAGCGGGGGCGGCAGATTAGGGGTTAATAAGTGTAAGGTTAGGGGTGTTTAGACTCGGGGTACATGTTAGAGTGTTAGGTGCAGACGTAGGAAGTGTTTCCCCATAGGAAACAATGGGGCTGCGTTAGGAGCTGAACGCTGCTTTTTTGCAGGTGTTAGGTTTTTTTTCAGCTCAAACAGCCCCATTGTTTCCTATGGGAGAATCGTGCACGAGCACGTTTTTGAGGCTGGCCGCGTCCGTAAGCAACTCTGGTATCGAGATTTGCATTTGCGGGAAAAATGCTCTACGCTCCTTTTTTGGAGCCTAACGCAGCATTTGTTTGAACTCTCGATACCAGAGTTAAATTTATGGTGCGGCCAGAAAAAAACCTGCGGAGCGTTAACAGCCCTTCTACCGCCAAACTCCAAATCTAGGCCTAGGTGAGTCAGGTCTCATCTCTCTGGGACATCCAGGTTTTCTTAGAGAATTTTTGATCATCCGCCCTTATAGTCAGGTATAACATCTTATCATTAAATTACCTTACTGAATTATAAGTGCGTACATGGCTGATATAAAGATATTCATTTAAGTACCCACAATTCCAGCACATCAACATCTCAGGTAAACTTTTTAACATTTTTCATGTAACATACAACATGGCTTAAAGTGTCAGTAAACCTAAAATATAATGTTATATAATTCTGCACATAGTGCAGAATTATATAACATTATATTAGTGCTATCGCTATTAAACCTTATATTCCCTTTTAATTTTTTTAAAATATGTCAGTTTTTCAGACCCGCTCTCTGTACTCTGCTGAGCGGCTCTGTTTTTATTCCACAGCGCATCGGGCCAGCTGTATAGTCACAGCCCAGCCCGACCGCGCCATAACACTAAGTGCAGCTCGCTCCTGCTCTGTCAGACCCGCTCAGCAGAGTACAGAGAGCGGGTCTGAAAAACTGGCATATTTTAAAAAAATTAAAAGGGAATATAAGGTTTAATAGCGATACCACAAATATAATTATATATAATTATATATAATTATAGTCTAGGTTTACTATCCCTTTAACATGACATAAGTGATTATTCTTATTTGCATAATACAACACTATAGAGAGGAATTTTTATTTTGATGTTTTAATTACAGTGGAAGCAGCAAACAACTCACTGTAGCATGTGGTCTTCTTTATGTATTATTTTTTATCATACAAAATGCTTTAACGTGCCCAAACTGCTTATTCTGTCTTTTTTATACAATAATATACTAAGGAATATTGAGTTTAATGATTTAATCACAGCTTTTAAATTAGCAGCTTTTTTAACCTCTCCCTTTATCAGGGGGTCTTATAAGCTTATATATTTATTTAAAGTGACATTATGTAATTCCTTATAAATTAAAATAAAACAATATTCTAAAATTAATTATTTATTTAGCCAATGATGTATGGAACTACCTGCAACACTTCTACTGTGTTTTTAACTCCTTTGAGGGTCTATAGTCATAAAATTGCATGCTCTAATAATCAAAATCAATATTCCTTAGTACATTATTGTTATAAAACAAGTCTATAAGTATGTGTTGATCACTTCTGGCATGTTAACCCATGTTGTATGTTACATGTGTAGTGGTTCACACCTCTTTCACTCATAAGGTCTTAAAGCACAGTTATGTTGAAAAATAATTTTTCCACTGACATATAAATGTTATACCAGTGAAACAGGTCATAAATAAGAAAAGAAAGTTTCTGAGTACAATATATATTAAGAAATGGTATTGAGAGAGAAATATTGTTTTAAAAATTGTTTTAATTATGCAGAAAAATTAGCTTACAGAAGTAATAAAAAATGAAATTCTTTTAAATCCAAAATACACAGAGTTAAAATTGCTTTCAATAACAATTGTTTACACACCACTCAAAATGACTTCTTTACAACCAGACACCTTATCTTTTAGACGCTCTACAGGGAGTGCAGAATTATTAGGCAAGTTGTATTTTTGAGGATTAATTTTATTATTGAACAACAACCATGTTCTCAATGAACCCAAAAAACTCATTAATATCAAAGCTGAATAGTTTTGGAAGTAGTTTTTAGTTTGTTTTTAGTTATAGCTATTTTAGGGGGATATCTGTGTGTGCAGGTGACTATTACTGTGCATAATTATTAGGCAACTTAACAAAAAACAAATATATACCCATTTCAATTATTTATTTTTACCAGTGAAACCAATATAACATCTCAACATTCACAAATATACATTTCTGACATTCAAAAACAAAACAAAAACAAATCAGTGACCAATATAGCCACCTTTCTTTGCAAGGACACTTAAAAGCCTGCCATCCATGGATTCTGTCAGTGTTTTGATCTGTTCACCATCAACATTGCGTGCAGCAGCAACCACAGCCTCCCAGACACTGTTCAGAGAGGTGTACTGTTTTCCCTCCTTGTAAATCTCACATTTGATGATGGACCACAGGTTCTCAATGGGGTTCAGATCAGGTGAACAAGGAGGCCATGTCATTAGATTTTCTTCTTTTATACCCTTTCTTGCCAGCCACGCTGTGGAGTACTTGGACGCGTGTGATGGAGCATTGTCCTGCATGAAAATCATGTTTTTCTTGAAGGATGCAGACTTCTTCCTGTACCACTGCTTGATGAAGGTGTCTTCCAGAAACTGGCAGTAGGACTGGGAGTTGAGCTTGACTCCATCCTCAACCCGAAAAGGCCCCACAAGCTCATCTTTGATGATACCAGCCCAAACCAGTACTCCACCTCCACCTTGCTGGCGTCTGAGTCGGACTGGAGCTCTCTGCCCTTTACCAATCCAGCCACGGGCCCATCCATCTGGCCCATCAAGACTCACTCTCATTTCATCAGTCCATAAAACCTTAGAAAAATCAGTCTTGAGATATTTCTTGGCCCAGTCTTGACGTTTCAGCTTGTGTGTCTTGTTCAGTGGTGGTCGTCTTTCAGCCTTTCTTACCTTGGCCATGTCTCTGAGTATTGCACACCTTGTGCTTTTGGGTACTCCAGTGATGTTGCAGCTCTGAAATATGGCCAAACTGGTGGCAAGTGGCATCTTGGCAGCTGCACGCTTGACTTTTCTCAGTTCATGGGCAGTTATTTTGCGCCTTGGTTTTTCCACACGCTTCTTGCGACCCTGTTGACTATTTTGAATGAAACGCTTGATTGTTCGATGATCACGCTTCAGAAGCTTTGCAATTTTAAGAGTGCTGCATCCCTCTGCAAGATATCTCACTATTTTTGACCTTTCTGAGCCTCTCAAGTCCTTCTTTTGACCCATTTTGCCAAAGGAAAGGAAGTTGCCTAATAATTATGCACACCTGATATAGGGTGTTGATGTCATTAGACCACACCCCTTCTCATTACAGAAATGCACATCACCTAATATGCTTAATTGGTAGTAGGCTTTCGAGCCTATACAGCTTGGAGTAAGACAACATGCATAAAGAGGATGATGTGGTCAAAATACTCATTTGCCTAATAATTCTGCACTCCCTGTAGAAGGACCTGCCCATTGTTTATAATGAGGTGTTTTTATAATGTGTCTTATCACATTCAGCCGAAACATGTAAGCCATTGGTGCCACGCTCTCTCTGCTTTTTTCTATTTGTACTGTGACCTGGAGCATACAGCTTTTTTTATCCATGTTCCAATAAATATTTTTTGTATTTTATCCTCAACTTTGTGTCCTGGGATTTCATACCCCTTCTACACTTGATGTTATCACTCTTTCTAGCATAAACATTTTGTACATCAACAACGTAGCCTTGAAAATTTGTTATACAAGTTTTAGACATATGCACTTAAATTATTGCAATGAGCATCCATTTTAAAATTTGCTAATACAAGGTTGAATAAACCTCCATTTTAGTTTCAGTAGAGAAAATCATATAACATCATGTCTAAGTATTTTAATTCCACTAAACATAGTTAGAAATCTTATATATTGTAATAATAATAACTAGTATTTATATAGCGCCCTTCTCCCAGTGGGACTCAAAGCGATTGCTCTCGGAATTAACTAAATCAGCAGCTTAATAGTAATTATTATTACCCAATTTAATGGTACTCATTTTATCGACCTTGGAAGGATGAAGGGCTGAGTCGGCCTTGCCAGGATTTGAAACTATGACCTTGGATCATTTAAACAGGCTTTTTTGTAGTCAGGGAATTTACCTACAGAGCTACCTCACAGCCTTGTAGAAGAACTTTATTTAAACATATATTTGAATATTGCAGGATAAACATATGAAAGATTTAAAAATATCCGTTATATACAGGATAAACATATGAAAGATTTAAAAATATCCGTTATATACAGGATAAATATATGAAAGATTTAAAAATATCCGTTATATACAGGTTAAACATATGAAAGATTAAACATATCCTTTACGGATAGGATAAGCTTTTTAGTTTATAGTAAGTATAAGTGTCTTTCTAAAAGAATGTATTTCTTACTGTTGGCATAGTATTTAACTAAACATTTCATAGCAGTTTTGTATGCAAACAAACTTTATTGCAAAGTTATGCACAATATTGGCCAAGATTCAGCACACATGATAAATGTTAAAAAAATTATCTTAGATATTGCTGTGCTGGAATTGTCAGCCATTTCTCTACATATAAGGCTAGAGGAGTGGAGCAATATTTTGTGCTCTTGCTCGCACATTAACTCCGCTAGAAGTACGCTTTTTGTGCACGTTGGGTAGCTTGCATATTACCAGTTGAAAGCAAAAACGTTTTGCACAAGCACTAGTCCGACGCATGCAAAAAGCTGAACTTAAAATATTGTGACCGTGTTAATGTATTCACCCATAGACTACAATGGAGCATGAAAAAAAAACCCATTGCAAACCCGATCGCATTTTTTCAAATGTGCTAACCCGACATGAAATATGAATATTTCACATTCCAATGTTCTTCACATAGAAAAATTTGTTCTATTTATTCTTAAATACATAGTTTTATATAGTTTATAAATAAAAAGTAGAGAATATAATATGTAGTATATACTTATAATTATTTTGTATCATAGGTCATAACAGGAGGTTGTGCTTAGGCATTAGAAAATGCTTTCAACATAGTAACTTAAAGGGACACTGAACCCATTTTTTTCTATCATGATTCAGATAGAGCATGCAATTTTTTTTTTAACTTTTATTTTTATTCAATTCCAACAAAATATTCACTTCCTACCAGTTGTAGGTTCCTATTGCGCCTCGCAGGGCATTATAATACCACAAAAAATAAGTACATTGTTAGTTAACAGAATAATAGAGGGGAAAAAAAAAGACAAATTACAATTTTTCCTCTTATGAAACTATTTTTGTCTTATTAGATATCAGCTCTGGTTTTTATCTCTTTTATTTTATGCCCTGGGAGTTTGCCTGTGTAGATTTTATTGTATTTCGGTTCATATTATTTTGGTATGGCTGTGTTGGAATTCCGGGGTTTCCTAGCTTGGCGCACGGGTAGGGTTTTCTTCGATTTATGTGAGGCGGAGGGGGTAGAGAGGGGGGGAGCAGGACTGAGAAGGAGGGGAAGGGCAAGGGAAGAGAGAAGAAAAAAAAAAGGGGGGTGTAAGGAAATGGGGGGGGGGGGTCTTCTATGTAATCTCCTCTCTTACCGTTTAATGGTTTTACCACAGTCCTAAGAGGACTAAATCTGAGTTTCTGAATGGGTAGATTAAGTGGTCTATTTTCTCTTTTGAGAAGATCTTTATAAATGATGACCATTGTTGAAGAAATCTATTAACATTGCGAGGCTTAAATAATTTTGCATTATGTTGTTCAAGTATACATTGCTTTTTTAAGCAATTTCTGATCTCTGGGATACTAGGGGTTGATATTTGTTTCCATTTTTTAAATATCAAATATCTTACTGCTAGTACAGTAATATTAACAATTTTTTCCTCTTCTGGGAGAAGTCTCTCGTCTGTTCCGAGAAATATTGTATTTATAAATGAGAGATCTATGTTAATTATTCCAACTCTTCTATTTAACCAATATTCAACTTTATTCCACGATATTCTCACCTTTGGACACTCCCATAGCATGTGCTTGAGGCTAGCCGCTTCTAGAGAACATTTTGGACATTTATTAAATTGAGCATTGCCCCATCTATGTCCCTTTTCAGGGGTAACATACGTCATGTACAAAAGTTTCATGTGTGATTCCCTCCATGTGGAGGAAAGCGTTGTTTGACTAACCTTCAGTATAGATTTTTGGATATATCCCTCCTCTAGATAAGCTGGCCCTATGATTGAAGCCCATTTTAATTAAATTTTTATTATATTATCAGAACCTTTTCTTAAGTTTAACATTTGGTAGCAGGGAGAAATTGACAACTGGCCTTTATTGACCAGGCATAGCCAATCCTAAAGTGGTCCCAATGACCAATTCCAGCCTGATATATTTATTAACTACCAGATATAATGCCTCACTTGGAGGTAGGCAAAGAAGTCTTTTAAAAACGTAATTATAGCATGGCAAAAAATCTGTAGTCTGTGTAACTTAGATTTCAGATTCTCTCCGTTTTTACCAATACAAGGTAATCCAGAGTTTATTCCAGGAATCCATGAACAAACATATCATACTTGGGCCCAAATAGGCCTTAAGTATATGAACCAACTTATCTCTACCTCAGGACAGATGCTGCCTTATTGTGATTTAGTGCACTCATTTTAACTCCCTAGACCTAGTCTATTTGCATATTTTCAAACACGGCATTATATTAATTCGCTAGATCCTGGTAGTCAATTGGAATCTCGCTGGTCTGAGCTTAATGATTGTATTAAAAAAGCTGCTGCAGGCAAATTTACTATTTCTTTGCTATATAATATCATGCTTGCAAAACAGGGCCAAATTTTTTCGCAAAAGCAGGTTTCTTTTTGGCGTCAATATTTCCCGCAATTTTAATTAGTTAATATTGTTTATAGTTTTTCGGTATTAGAGAAACTGAATGTATCAATTGCGTGGAAAGAATCACAGACCAAACTAATCCATAATGCTTATCTAACGCCTCTTAAAATGTCTAAATTCTCCTCCTCAACACAACAACATTGTCCAAAATGTCACTTACTAAATGCAGACATCATACATATGTTTTTTTATTGTCCAAAAATAAACCAGCTGTGGGGCAAAGTTAATTACTGGTATAATCGGCAGTTTCACGATAACTTTAAAATTCAAGCCTATCATACAATTTTTCTGATACATTCGAATCTAGCAGTGGCTAAACCAAAAAATATTGGAATACTGAATACGATAATCTTAGTAACCAGAATTTTAATTCTGAGAAAATGGAAAGACACATTTCCACCCGGATTCTCTATTTTTCGTAATATGTTGCATAATTAATTTATACCCACTTTCTACACAGAAGTTAGTTTTGGCTCCCCTGCGTTCCACTGAAATCTATAAGACTTTTTTTGGAGATTAACTTTTCAAATCGTAATTAGTACATGAGTGTGGACCAAATGATGGGGGCAAGGGGGGATGAGAGAAAGGTAGCGTGGTGTGTTTTTCTTTTTCTTCCTTTTTTTTTTTTTTTTTTTTTTTTTTTTTTCTTCTCTCTTCTTTTTCAGTTAACTAATTTTAGTGTTTGTTAATCTATCAGAAAATTATTCCAACAAATGTACCCTATTTGGGCATAAATTATATGACCTATATTTCCGATTTACATATTCAGATATTTATGTTACTGTAAATTTAAGGTTATAGTTAAATTCTTTAAGTGGGTTATGATAGGAGGTTTATATGAGTATAATCTTGATTTAGGATAGACTTTTTAAGATGCAAGATGTAATCCCTCTATCTAAGGTTTATTTTAGTTTGTTCCTCACATATACGTTTTGTCATATGAATATTAAGAAAGGAAGAGGGTAGGGAAAGGAGTAAGAAAAGAAAAACATGCTGTATTATAATGTTTTGTTGACTTACATAACCTACCCTGTATGGTATGCTGAAATACTAAGGCCTAGATTTAGAGTTCGGCGGTAAAAGGGCTGTTAACGCTCCGCGGGCTTTTTTCTGGC
This sequence comes from Bombina bombina, assembly GCF_027579735.1. Taxonomy (NCBI): domain Eukaryota; kingdom Metazoa; phylum Chordata; class Amphibia; order Anura; family Bombinatoridae; genus Bombina; species Bombina bombina. Next base: position 1,104,628,117 of record NC_069499.1, read on the forward strand.
CGCACCATAAATTTAACTCTGGTATCGAGAGTTAAAACAAATGCTGCGTTAGGCTCCAAAAAAGGAGCGTAGGGCATTTTTACCGCAAATGCAACTCTCGATACCAGAGTTGCTTACGGACGCAGCCGGCCTCAAAAACGTGCTCGTGCACGATTCTCCCATAGGAAACAATGGGGCTGTTTGAGCTGAAAAAAAACCTAACACCTGCAAAAAAGCAGCGTTCAGCTCCTAACGCAGCCCCATTGTTTCCTATGGGGAAACACTTCCTACGTCTGCACCTAACACCCTAACATGTACCCCGAGTCTAAACACCCCTAACCTTACACTTATTAACCCCTAATCTGCCGCCCCCGCTATCGCTGACCCCTGCATTACAGTTTTAACCCCTAATCTTCCGCTCCGTAAACCGCCGCAACCTACGTTATCCCTATGTACCCCTAATCTGCTGCCCTAACATCGCCGACCCCTATGTTATATTTATTAACCCCTAATCTGCCCCCCACAACGTCGCCGACACCTGCCTACACTTATTAACCCCTAATCTGCCGAGCGGACCTGAGCGCTACTATAATAAAGTTATTAACCCCTAATCCGTCTCACTAACCCTATCATAAATAGTATTAACCCCTAATCTGCCCTCCCTAACATCGCCGACACCTACCTTCAATTATTAACCCCTAATCTTCCGATCGGAGCTCACCGCTATTCTAATAAATGGATTAACCCCTAAAGCTAAGTCTAACCCTAACACTAACACCCCCCTAACTTAAATATAATTTTAATCTAACGAAATAAATTAACTCTTATTAAATAAATTAATCCTATTTAAAGCTAAATACTTACCTGTAAAATAAATCCTAATATAGCTACAATATAAATTATAATTATATTATAGCTATTTTAGGATTAATATTTATTTTACAGGCAACTTGGTATTTATTTTAACTAGGTACAATAGCTATTAAATAGTTAAGAACTATTTAATAGTTACCTAGTTAAAATAATAACAAATTTACCTGTAAAATAAATCCTAACCTAAGATATAATTAAACCTAACACTACCCTATCAATAAAATAATTAAATAAACTACCTACAATTAACCTAACACTACACTATCAATAAATTAAATAAACACAATTGCTCCAAATAAATACAATTAAATAAACTAGCTAAAGTACAAAAAATAAAAAAGAACTAAGTTACAGAAAATAAAAAAATATTTACAAACATAAGAAAAATATTACAACAATTTTAAACTAATTACACCTACTCTAAGCCCCCTAATAAAATAACAAAGCCCCCCAAAATAATAAATTCCCTACCCTATTCTAAATTAAAAAAGTTACAAGCTCTTTTTACCTTACCAGCCCTGAACAGGGCCCTTTGCGGGGCATGCCCCAAGAATTTCAGCTCTTTTGCCTGTAAAAAAAAACATACAATACCCCCCCCCCCAACATTACAACCCACCACCCACATACCCCTAATCTAACCCAAACCACCCTTAAATAAACCTAACACTAAGCCCCTGAAGATCTTCCTACCTTGTCTTCACCATACCAGGTTCACCGATCCGTCCTGGCTCCGATATCTTCATCCAACCCAAGCGGGGGCTAGACATCCACTGAAGAAGTCCAGAAGAGGGTCCAAAGTCTTCCTCCTATCCGGCAAGAAGAGGACATCCGGACCGGCAAACATCTTCTCCAAGCGGCATCTTCTATCTTCTTCCATCCGGTGCGGAGCGGGTCCATCTTGAAGCAGGCGACGCGGATCCATCCTCTTCTTCCGATGTCTCCCGACGAATGACGGTTCCTTTAAGGGACGTCATCCAAGATGGCGTCCCTCGAATTCCGATTGGCTGATAGGATTCTATCAGCCAATCGGAATTAAGGTAGGAATTTTCTGATTGGCTGATGGAATCAGCCAATCAGAATCAAGTTCAATCCGATTGGCTGATCCAATCAGCCAATCAGATTGAGCTCGCATTCTATTGGCTGTTCCGATCAGCCAATAGAATGCGAGCTCAATCTGATTGGCTGATTGGATCGGCCAATCGGATTGAACTAGATTCTGATTGGCTGATTCCATCAGCCAATCAGAAAATTCCTACCTTAATTCCGATTGGCTGATAGAATCCTATCAGCCAATCGGAATTCGAGGGACGCCATCTTGGATGACGTCCCTTAAAGGAACCGTCATTCGTCGGGAGACATCGGAAGAAGAGGATGGATCCGCGTCGCCTGCTTCAAGATGGACCCGCTCCGCACCGGATGGAAGAAGATAGAAGATGCTGCTTGGAGAAGATGTTTGCCGGTCCGGATGTCCTCTTCTTGCCGGATAGGAGGAAGACTTTGGACCCTCTTCTGGACTTCTTCAGTGGATGTCTAGCCCCCGCTTGGGTTGGATGAAGATATCGGAGCCAGGACGGATCGGTGAACCTGGTATGGTGAAGACAAGGTAGGAAGATCTTCAGGGGCTTAGTGTTAGGTTTATTTAAGGGTGGTTTGGGTTAGATTAGGGGTATGTGGGTGGTGGGTTGTAATGTTGGGGGGGGGGTATTGTATGTTTTTTTTTACAGGCAAAAGAGCTGAAATTCTTGGGGCATGCCCCGCAAAGGGCCCTGTTCAGGGCTGGTAAGGTAAAAGAGCTTGTAACTTTTTTAATTTAGAATAGGGTAGGGAATTTATTATTTTGGGGGGCTTTGTTATTTTATTAGGGGGCTTAGAGTAGGTGTAATTAGTTTAAAATTGTTGTAATATTTTTCTTATGTTTGTAAATATTTTTTTATTTTCTGTAACTTAGTTCTTTTTTATTTTTTGTACTTTAGCTAGTTTATTTAATTGTATTTATTTGGAGCAATTGTGTTTATTTAATTTATTGATAGTGTAGTGTTAGGTTAATTGTAGGTAATTGTAGGTAGTTTATTTAATTATTTTATTGATAGGGTAGTGTTAGGTTTAATTATATCTTAGGTTAGGATTTATTTTACAGGTAAATTTGTTATTATTTTAACTAGGTAACTATTAAATAGTTCTTAACTATTTAATAGCTATTGTACCTAGTTAAAATAAATACCAAGTTGCCTGTAAAATAAATATTAATCCTAAAATAGCTATAATATAATTATAATTTATATTGTAGCTATATTAGGATTTATTTTACAGGTAAGTATTTAGCTTTAAATAGGATTAATTTATTTAATAAGAGTTAATTTATTTCGTTAGATTAAAATTATATTTAAGTTAGGGGGGTGTTAGTGTTAGGGTTAGACTTAGCTTTAGGGGTTAATACATTTATTAGAATAGCGGTGAGCTCCGATCGGAAGATTAGGGGTTAATAATTGAAGGTAGGTGTCGGCGATGTTAGGGAGGGCAGATTAGGGGTTAATACTATTTATGATAGGGTTAGTGAGACGGATTAGGGGTTAATAACTTTATTATAGTAGCGGTGCGGTCCGCTCGGCAGATTAGGGGTTAATAAGTGTAGGCAGGTGTCGGCGACGTTGAGGGGGGCAGATTAGGGGATAATAAATATAATATAGGGGTCGGCGGTGTTAGGGGTAGCAGATTAGGGGTACATAGGGATAACGTAGGTGGCGCCGCTTTGCGGTCGGAAGATTAGGGGTTAATTATTTTAAGTAGCTGGCGGCGATGTTGTGGGGGGCAGATTAGGGGTTAATAAATGTAATATAGGGGTCGGCGGGGTTAGGGGCAGCAGATTAGGGGTACATAAGTATAACGTAGGTGGCGGTCGGAAGATTAGGGGTTAAAATTTTTAATCGAGTGGCGGCGATGTGGGGGGACCTCGGTTTAGGGGTACATAGGTAGTTTATGGGTGTTAGTGTACTTTAGGGTACAGTAGTTAAGAGCTTTATAAACCGGCGTTAGCCAGAAAGCTCTTAACTCCTGCTATTTTCAGGCGGCTGGAGTTTTGTCGTTAGAGCTCTAACGCTCACTGCAGAAACGACTCTAAATACCGGCGTTAGAAAGATCCCATTGAAAAGATAGGCTACGCAAATGGCGTAGGGGGATCTGCGGTATGGAAAAGTCGCGGCTGTAAAGTGAGCGTTAGACCCTTTAATCACTGACTCCAAATACCAGCGGGCGGCCAAAACCAGCGTTAGGAGCCTCTAACGCTGGTTTTGACGGCTACCGCCGAACTCTAAATCTAGGCCTAAGTTTGCCCAACTGTTATTGTTGTTCACTGTTGGATGATAAATAAAAGATATAAAAAAATAAAAAAAAAGATATCATCCGCGTATAGCGCAATTTTAAGTTCTTTTTTTCTTGTTTTAATTCCTTCGATCTCTTGTCTAATTAAAATTGCTAAAGGTTCAAAGGACAGCCTTGTATTGTGCCTTTTGCAAGATGTATTTCTGATGACTGCCTAGTGTTGATTAATAACCTAGTGTGAGCTTTTTCATAAAGATTTTTAATAAATTTAGGGAACTGACCTCTAAATCCGAATTGGGAAAGCGTGTGTAGTAAATGATCATGATTGACCGAATCGAATGCCTTTTCGGCATTGATTGTGATTATTGCCTTATCGATGTCACTTTGTTCTCCTCCTTGGGCTTGAGTTGGCTCTGTATTAACATAATCAATGGTAAGAAATAACTCACGAATTTTAGCTAAGGAGTTTCTATTTATCATAAATCCTGCTTGTGCCAGAATGGATGTCAAAGGTTTATAGTCTGTGTTTAGCAGAGCAATAGGTCTATACGACTCTTTCTGAGTTGGGTCTTTTCCAGGTTTTAAAATAAGGGTAGTATATGAAGCTGAGAAATTGGCAGATGGTGGGCAGCCCTCCCTGTATATGTTATTGAATAAATTAGTTAAGTATGGAGCTATAATAGGGGTTAGTAGTTTATAAAATTCACTAGGCAGGGCATCCGGGCCTGCCGCTTTATTGATAGGCAGATCTTCTATTCCCCTTATTACCTCTAACTCAGTAATAGGAAGGTTAATCATTTTATTCATTTCCTCTGAGATTGTCAGGGTGCTGATTACCTTTCTCAGCTGCACTTGTAATATGAGTTGGATTCTCAGTTGCGGAACTGGTACTGAAGTGTATCACAGTGTATTCAGGCTGTAACATACGGAAAAGTAACAGCAAGGAATATGTTGTGATATTAATATATTAAATTGCTACTATTCCCAAATGTTATATTTAGAACAATTGGGAAACATATAGCAGCAGCAAAATAAACATAAGGACAAAACTATCCTAAGAATAACCCTATGGTAGTCTAACATAAATCTGACAGCTAAATGAAAATAGGAACGGAAACCTGTTTCTTTACAGGTGAAAGTATACAACTAAAGTAAAAGTTGCACTGTGATCACAAGAGTCTCTGCACTCTAAGAGGAGTGAATACTGTGCAGCAGGGCATAGCGCAGACAGCGCATACAGTAGCAGCGGTTCGTTACTGAATCAGTGAGCCGTTACCTGTTACGTCACAGGTGGGCGTGGTGTAGTGCCGTGTAACGGCGAGCAAAATTGATTCCGGTAAGGATGTTTGTTTTAGGCTGAAATCCTTATGAGGAATGGAGGTTGGTGCAAAAGAGTCACTCAATTGATTGTGGGAAGTAAAGCGTTTGCCACAAAGTTTCAAGTGATGAGCTGAGTTACTAGTTGAGACGTTGTAACAGCGGTCAGTAGTAAAAAAAGGCAGAATCCAAGTGAACTGATTTCCAGTATCAGTAAGTAGAATGTAGATGGATATCAGTTGTTAAATCCTTAGCATCAGGATATATTGGAAAATCTGGTTTAGCGGTTAGCTTGTATTGAAATGAGGAAGCAGACAGGAACTGCAGGGAGGTGAGACATGCAGGTCTGCATACAAAATACTAAGCACCTGTCTGCACTAAACTGACAGGCTTTATAGGGAAAGTGGGTGGAGTGTAGTAAAGGTGATTTCCTGACATCACCCCCTCCTCAAAGAAGCGCTCCCAGAGCTTGAGGTCTCGGTCTATCCGGATGTCTACGGTGAAATAGAGAGACAAGAGCCGGAGCATGAAGATGGGTAGAGGGCTCCCAGGAATCTTCATCTGATGAATAACCCTTCCAACGGATAAGATATTCGAGAACGCCACCCCGGTGACGGGAATCAAGAATCGATTTCACCTCATACTCCTCTGAGTCAGGAAATTGGGAGGATGGAGGCATGACAAGATGGGTACCACTACCTCGTGAAGCTGGCTTCAGTAGGGAGACATGAAAACTGGGGTGTATACGCAAAGTAGCAGGTAAGTCCAGTGTTACAACATTGGGGTTTATAACCCTAGTGACAGGAAAAGGACCAATGTATAATTTACCCAGTTTCTTGGTAGGAACACGAAGCTTGAGATTTTTCGTAGATAGCCAGACAAGGTCTCCCACAGCATAAGATGGGGGAGTACGGCGCCTTAGATCGTAATGATGCTTCTGAGACTTTTGGGCTTGGAGGATGTTCTCCCGAACGGTCCGGAAAGTTTCCAGCAGGGAGTTGGATAGATCATCAACTTTGGGTGAATTGGGAACAGACCCAGGTGAAATATGGATAGTGGGATGGTACCCGTAATTGGCGAAGAAAGGTGTCATCTTCGTAGTTGAATTGAGAGAGTCGTTGAATGCGAATTCGGCCATAGGTAGGAAACGGACCCAGTTGTCTTGATGTTGCGAACAGTAGGCTCGTAAAAACTGTTCAAGCCACTGGTTTGCACGCTCCGTTTGGCCGTTAGTTTGAGGGTGGAAAGAAGTGCTGTACCGATGATCTATTTGGAGAAGAAAAGAGAGTTGTTTCCAAAATTTTGAAGTAAATTGTGTTCCGCGATCAGATGTCAGGATACGCGGAACTCCATGTAAGCGGACTACGTTCTGTAGGAATAAGTCTGCGGTTTCCGAAGATGAAGGTACCTTATGGAAGGGGATAAAGTGTGCCATCTTGGTGAACAAGTCTATAGCAACCAATATGGTATTTTGTTTAGATCAGAGTGGAAGATCGACGATGAAATCCAACCCTACATGTTGCCACGGTTTGTCTTGGACTTTTATGGGCATAAGAAGACCATATGGTGGTTTATTCTCTGATTTTGTTGTTATACAGACCACACAATTTTTTATGTATTCAGAGACGGACTGGGTTAAGTCGGGCCACCAGTAACTTCTTGAAATCTTTTCTGCAGTTCTGGTAATGCCTTGATGACCTGAAGTAGGGGGAATGTGGTGACATTGGATGATGGTTTGTCTGAGAGAAGGTGGTATATACAGTTTTTTGTCATGATAGTAGAGACCATCTGAACCTTTAGTGAGCTTGTGGAGTGGTAATTGGATGTCAGACAACAAGGAATCTCGTAACTGGTTTGGAAGCGGATCAGAAAACCTAATGAAACGTTCAGTGGGTATGATCTGCTTTATGGAAGTAGGAGAAGGAGGAGTGTCCACCATCCTTGAGAGAGCATCAGCTTTATGGTTTTTGTTTGCTGGTTTGTAGACTATGTTGAAATTAAAGCGTGTGAAATACAAATACCACCGGATTTGTCGTGAGGATAGGGTCTTATTCGTTTGTAAGAATTCAAGGTTTTTATGATCAGTAAATATGGTTATTGGTTTCTCAGTGCCTTCAAGGAGATGCCTCCAATGTTCTAATGCACGTTTGATAGCAAGAAGCTCCTTCTCTCCTATTGGGTAATTGCGTTCGGCAGGTAACATGAGCTTCGAATAGTACGCAACTGGATGAATGGGTCCCGAGGAAGTAGGTCTCTGGGAGAGGACGGCGCCTATAGCGAAATCTGAGGAGTCAACCTCCAGGATGTATGGTAAGGACGGATCAGGAAAGGCTAGGATTGGGGCAGTGGTGAAACGGTGCTTTAAGTTGTTGAAAGCTTCTGTAGCCTGAGGTGTCCATTGAAAAGGAGTATTAGTAGCAGTGAGACGTGACAGAGGTTTGGCAATTTGTGAGAATTTTTTTATGAACTTCCTGTAATAATTTGCGAATCCTAGGAAGCGTTGTACCCCTTTTCTAGTTTTAGGCCTGGTCCAGTCCCTAACAGTTTGAACCTTAGTGTCTTCCATCTTTATTCCATCAGGACTAATGTGGTACCCGAGATATGAGAGCTCTGTGGTATGGAAGGTACATTTCTCCAATTTTGCAAATAGATGGTGTTCTCTCAATCTCTCAAGAACCTTCCTGACGTGTAAAACATGCTCTTGTTCTGAGTTGGAAAAAACAAGAATATCATCAAGATAAATTACAAGACATGTGTCTAGAAGATCTCTGAAAACGTCATTGACGAAGTGCTGAAAAGTAGCAGGGGCATTGCATAGCCCGAAAGGCATAACGAGATACTCAAAATGCCTGTATCTTGAGCGGAAAGCTGTTAGCCACTCGTCCCCCTTTCTGATACGGACAAGGTTGTACGCCCCGCGTAAATCAAGTTTTGTGAAGATCTTTGCCTGATAGAGCCTTTCGATAAGTTCAGGGATGAGGGGTAATGGGTAACGGTTTTTTATGGTTCTCTTGTTCAATTCACGGCAATCTATTATTGGTCTGAGGCTGGAATCCTTATTTCTGACGAAGAATATTCCCGCCCCAGCGGGAGAGGTTGAGGGACGAATGAAACCCTTCCGTAAGTTCTCATCGATGTAAGCCTTCAGATGTTCTAACTCAGGTTGGCTGAGAGGGTAAAGGTGTCCATATGGTATTGTAGCACCTGGTTGCAATTCAATAGGACAGTCATACTCACGGTGTGGTGGTAAAGACTCTGCCTGTTTTTTACTGAACACATCAGAGAAATCTGAGTATTGTTGAGGAAGAGTTGGTGGAGCTTCTGTGAGTTGTAAGCAGCAATTTGTCTGAAGGTGGCAATGTTGCTTGCAATGAGGGGAAGAGAAGGTAAGTTGTAAGCTACCCCAGTTAATCTGGGGCTGGTGTCTTTGGAGCCACTGTAAGCCGAGAACAACTGGGAATAGAGGAGATGGAAGGACGTCAAATGATAAACATTCAGAGTGTCCATCGGTAGTAGCGACATGTATGGGGAGTGTATGATGTGTAATAGGACCAGAAGAGATGGTAGAACCATCAATAACACGAATGGAGACAGGGTTAAGTTTGCTAATCAGTGGAATTTTATTTCTTTTAACCAACTCCTTATCTATATAGTTGCAATATGCTCCAGAGTCGATGATGGCTTCAATGTTGCAGGTTTTGTCTACTCCCCACTGTAAAAGTAAAGAAATATTACAGTAAGTAGGTTGAATTCCAGTGACATGAGAAGAGAAGAAATGGAACTTACTTTTCTTAGATTTGAGCAGGATATCACAGTCCTGTATGGTATGAGCAGGGTTAGCACAGTACATACAAAGTTGTAGGTTTCTACGTCTAGATCTTTCGGTAGGTGAAAGTGGACCACGAATCACACCAATCTCCATTGGTTCAGGTTGTTGTTTGGGTGGCGTGGTGCCTGAGACTCTGTTTGTGGTAGAGGGAAAAAGGTCAGACTGAGCTCTTTCCTGTCTTCTTTCTCTGAGCCTTCTATCTATTTGTATGGCGAGTTTCATGAGGGCTTCAAGTGTAGGGAAGGTCGATTCGAGCCAGTTCGTCTTTCAACTGGTCCGAGAGACCAAGCCGGAACTGGTTTCTCAGAGCCACAGTATTCCACTGGGAATCAGTTGCAAACTGCTTGAACTCAGTTATATACTCTTCCACGGCCCTACGGCCTTGTTTTAGGCACCTCATCTTTGTTTCAGCGGTGAGCTGTACGTCAGTATCTTGATACAACTCGTCCATAGTGGTGTAGAAATCATCCAGAGATGATAGGATGGGATCATTGCTCTCATAGCAGGTATCGGCCCAAACCCTGGGTTCACCTCTCAGGAAAGAGATGATTGTGAGAACCTTAATACGGTCATTATTGTAGGTTTTGGGTTTGAGGTTGAATAATAAATTACAAGCATTTTTGAATTGCCGATACTGTTTTTGGTTGCCTGAGAAAAGATCTGGTAGTGAGACCTGCGGTTCAGGTGTGGAGTCAGGTACTGGTGATTTGGACATAGAGTCCTTTATTATTCCTCGTAGAGTCTGATTCTCCATCTGTAGTTCGCGTAAGCCATGACTTAACTGGTCGACTCTCTGTGATAAATTGTAGACAATCTGAGGGAGTTCCGCTGGATCCATTTTGTGGCTTAGTATTATGTCAGGGTGCTGATTACCTTTCTCAGCTGCACTTGTAATATGAGTTGGATTCTCAGTTGCGGAACTGGTACTGAAGTGTATCACAGTGTATTCAGGCTGTAACATACGGAAAAGTAACAGCAAGGAATATGTTGTGATATTAATATATTAAATTGCTACTATTCCCAAATGTTATATTTAGAACAATTGGGAAACATATAGCAGCAGCAAAATAAACATAAGGACAAAACTATCCTAAGAATAACCCTATGGTAGTCTAACATAAATCTGACAGCTAAATGAAAATAGGAACGGAAACCTGTTTCTTTATAGGTGAAAGTATACAACTAAAGTAAAAGTTGCACTGTGATCACAAGAGTCTCTGCACTCTAAGAGGAGTGAATACTGTGCAGCAGGGCATAGCGCAGACAGCGCATACAGTAGCAGCGGTTCGTTACTGAATCAGTGAGCCGTTACCTGTTACGTCACAGGTGGGCGTGGTGTAGTGCCGTGTAACGGCGAGCAAAATTGATTCCGGTAAGGATGTTTGTTTTAGGCTGAAATCCGTATGAGGAATGGAGGTTGGTGCAAAAGAGTCACTCAATTGATTGTGGGAAGTAAAGCGTTTGCCACAAAGTTTCAAGTGATGAGCTGAGTTACTAGTTGAGACGTTGTAACAGCGGTCAGTAGTAGAAAAAGGCAGAATCCAAGTGAACTGATTTCCAGTATCAGTAAGTAGAATGTAGATGGATATCCGTTGTTAAATCCTTAGCATCAGGATATATTGGAAAATCTGGTTTAGCGGTTAGCTTGTATTGAAATGAGGAAGCAGACAGGAACTGCAGGGAGGTGAGACATGCAGGTCTGCATACAAAATACTAAGCACCTGTCTGACAGGCTTTATAGGGAAAGTGGGTGGAGTGTAGTAAAGGTGATTTCCTGACAGAGATACTTGGATAAGAGATTTGTTTCCAAAAATCCTCACTTTCTCTGATATTAGATTGGCCTGGGGAATATAGATCTTGATACTATTCTACCATTATTTTTAAAATTTCTTCTGAGTCTGAGAGTAGTTTATCGTCTTTCTGGATAAGTTCTATTGGAGTATGCCCTTTATCTTGTTTCACTAGTCTGGAGAGTAGTTTACCTGCCTTGTTCCCGTATTTATATAATTGTGATTGGAGTCTCAGTTCTTGTTGAGAAGCTTTATGAAGTAGAAAAGAGTCTCTTTCTTGTTTTGCTTGTGTATAATTATTCCAAGTTGTAGATGTTTTATTGACTATGTTGCTGTTGTATGTATTTGATAATGTTTTCATGATATTTTCTTCCTTTTTTTATAGCTCTTAGTTCTATTAATGTTGTATGCTAATATCTCTCCTCTCATAACTGCCTTTGCAGCTTCCCAGAATATTATTGGGCGACTTATATATTCCCTATTAAAACGGACATATTCTTCAAATTTTAAGTTTAACATAATTTTAAATTCAGGGTCAGTGGCCAGATATTGAGGAAAGAAAAATCGATTATTTTTAGATTTAGCATCATGTGGGCTAATTTCAATAGTTATTGGGGCATGATCCAAAATTGCAACCGGTAAAATACTAGCCTTAATTTTTAAATTCAACAATTTCTCATCTATTAAAAATAGATCAATTCTCGTTAGAGACTTGTGAGCCTTTGATAGGCAGGTAAAGCTTCTACTATCAGGGTTTTGCACTCTCCAAATTAATTTTGCACTCTCCAAAGTCTTTTACTCTTAAATTGTTATATAGTTTATTAAAAATTTTTGCTTCTAAGTTATCTTTTTTTTTGTTTTCAGTATTGTAGCATTGAATATAAGTTTATCTAAAGCATATTGTGGTGATATATTAAATATATCCTCCAATTATTAACATTCTAATTCCAATTATCAACCTTCTATTTTTGAGAGTATTTTATTTTGTAGATTATCCCAGAAACCGTGGTATATGATATTTGGAGCATATATATTGCATAGTGTATATATGATGTTACCGCTTTTAATTTTTACTATTAAAAACCTTCCCTCTGAGTCAACTTCGAGTACCGTAGAGGTTACATTAATTTTTTTCCCTAGTAAGATTGCTACCCCTCTTTTCCTTCCCAGTGCCGGGGAAGCTATGACTTCTCCAACCCAGGATCTTTTCAGCTTATATACTTCTTCCAATTTAATGTGGGTTTCCTGAAGGAAGGCAACATTGACCTTTAATTTTTTGAGATATGATATAATTTTAGTTCTTTTTATTGGGGATGTTAGCCCACCTATGTTCCAGGAAACCATTTTACAAACATTCTCTGTCATTGTTATTTAAAGGAGAAGAATAAGATAATGACTGAATTCTTATGTTTCTGAAGGGGGAAAAGAAGAGAGGAGAGAAAAAAGGAGAGAGAGAGAGAAGAAAAAAAAAAAGAGAGAGAAAGGAAGAAGGGGGGCCCACGATTGGGCCAACTTCTCCACAGCCCCCACTCCCCCCTCCCCCCCGGGTCCCCTCCACCGGCCCTGGAGAATTTCCCGAAAGCCTTGCCCTCTAATAGATGCATAGTTGGCCAGAATGATTCTGACCAATGCATCATCCCTATTTACGGACTGGTTGTACATTACAAAATTCTGTATAAGATGCCTTTGTTAAACTTAATTTATATTTTGGAGTAGTTATTTACCCCTTTTACCCAGTGTCTGGGGTATAGCTTGCGTTATATATTTTTCGGCCTCCTTAGCTGATTCAAAAAATTGAGCGTCCTCAACTATTATTATTTTGAGTTTGGCTGGGTATATTAAAGTAGCTTGGTAGCCTTGATTTATTAATCTTGTACAAATTGGTGCTAATTCTCTCCTCTTAGCTGAGGTTTCCATTAAAAAATCTTGGAAGATCATGATTTTAGTGTTCCCCACTAGGATGGGTTGGTTTTGTCTAAAATATTGGAGCAGAGTGAGTTTATCTTGATAGTTGAGTAGTTTAGCTATGATAGGCCTAGGGCAAGCTTTCGTTCTCTCCGGGTTATACCACCCTAACCTGTGAACTCTTTCAATTATCATTTGGGGGTATGTTTGTGGTATTTGTAGGAGTTGTGGAATTGTTACTGTAATTAATTTATTTAGATCTTCATACTGTTTTTCTTCGGGGACTCCAATTATTCTAATGTTATTCCTGCGCGCCCGATTCTCTAGATCTTCTATTTTTAATTGCATTCTCAGTACTTTGGCATTTATTACGAAGTTAGAAGCAAGTCTCTTAGGAGAAAGTCTGTTATGTAAAATGGCAATCCTTACCACTTGACATAGTGAAAAAATATATAGGCCGGTAGAGTGTTCACTGAGATTCTCCCCGACTTCTATGGAGGCTTTAAATATACTCGAGTAGTTGAATTTTGTTTTCATATGAGTTTCATAGCATCTGTTAGGAAATGTAACCCTTAATATTAGGCTTATAAGTCAGGAGCTATGCAAGGACACGTCCGGCTGATTCGGCAGTTGATTCCGCCCCCCGCAGAGACAATTTTTATTTAACGTACATAAGCAAGTAATTACTCACTATGTCCTCCAACTCCCATGCAGAATATCCGAAAGTTACTTTTCTCTTGTTAGGTGTATCCAGTCCACGGATCATCCATTACTTGTGGGATATTCTCCTTCCCAACAGGAAGTTGCAAGAGGATCACCCACAGCAGAGCTGCTATATAGCTCCTCCCCTAACTGCCATATCCAGTCATTCTCTTGCAAGCTCTCAACATAGCTGGAGGTAGTAAGAGGAAAGTGGTAAAATATAGTTAGTTTTTTCTTCAATCAAAAGTTTATTGTTTTTAAATGGTACCGGAGTGTACTATTTTTATCTCAGGCAGCATTTAGAAGAAGAATCTGCCTGCGTTTTTCTATGATCTTAGCAGAAGTAACTAAGATCCACTGCTATTCTCACATATGTCTGAGGAGTGAGGTAACTTCAGAGGGAGAATGGCGTGCAGGGTATCCTGCAATAAGGTATGTGCAGTTAAGTTTTTCTAGGGATGGAATTTGCTAGAAAATGCTGCTGATACCGGATTAATGTAAGTTAAAGCCTAAATACAGTGATTTAATAGCGACTAGTATCAGGCTTGCTATCAGAGGTATATACTCTGATTAATGTGCAATATAAAACGTTTGCTGGCATGTTTAATCGTTTTTATATATGCTTTGGTGATAAAACTTATTGGGGCCTAGTTTTTTCCACATGGCTGGCTTTATTTTTGCCTAGAAACAGTTTCCTGAGGCTTTCCACTGTTATAGTATAAAAGTTACAGTTGGTGCAGTTAAAATTACAAACTGTGACATTCAGCTTCCCTCAGCAGTCCCCTGCATGCTATAGGACATCTCTGAAGGGCTCAAAAGGCTTCAAAAGTAGGAGCTGTGGCAGTTGTTATGACTGTTTAAAAAACATATTTTTCGTTTTGTTAATCTGTTTTTTGTATTAAGGGGTTAATCATCCATTTGCAAGTGGGTGCAATGCTCTGCTAACTTGTTACATACACTGTAAAAATTTCGTTAGTTTAACTGCCTTTTTTCACTGTTATTTCAAATTTTGGCAAAATTTGTTTCTCTTAAAGGCACAGTAACTTTTTTTTTTATATTGCTTGTTAACTTGATTTAAAGTGTTTTCCAAGCTTGCTAGTCTCATTGCTAGTCTGTATAAACATGTCTGACATAGAGGAAACTCCTTGTTCATTATGTTTAAAAGCCATGGTGGAACCCCATAGGAGAATGTTTACTAAATGTATTGATTTCACTTTAAACAATAAAGATCAGCTGTTATCTTTAAAAGAATTATCACCAGAGGATTCTGACGAGGGGGAAGTTATGCCGACTAACTCTCCCCACGTGTCGGACCCTTTGACTCCCGCTCAAGGGACTCACGCTAAAATGGCGCCAAGTCATCAAAGACGCCCATAGCGATTACTTTGCAGGACATGGCGGCAATCATGGATAATACCCTGTCAGCGGTATTAGCCAGACTGCCTGAATTCAGAGGAAAGCGCAATAGCTCTGGGGTTAGTCGTAATACAGAGCGCGCAGATGTTTTAAGGCCCATGTCTGATACTGCGTCACAATATGCAGAAGCTGAGGAAGAGCTTCAGTCTGTGGGTGACGTCTCTGACTAGGGGAAACCTGATTCAGATATGTCTACTTTTAAATTTAAGCTTGAGAACCTCCGGGTGTTGCTTGGAGAGGTTTTAGCTGCTCTGAATGACTGTGACACAATTGCAGTGCCAGAGAAATTGTGTAGACTGGATAAATACTACGCGGTGCCGGGGTGTACTGACGTTTTTCCAATACCTTAAAGGTTTACAGAAATTATTACTAAGGAGTGGGACAGACCCGGTGTGCCGTTTTCCCCCCCTCTCCTATTTTTAGAAAAATGTTTCCAATAGACGCCACCACACGGGACTTATGGCAGACGGTCCCTAAGGTGGAGGGAGCAGTTTCTACTTTAGCAAAGCGTACCACTATCCCTGTCGAGGACAGTTGTGCTTTTTCAGATCCAATGGATAAAAAATTAGAAGGTTACCTTAAGAAAATGTTTATTCAACAAGGTTTTATCCTGCAGCCCCTTGCATGCATTGCTCCTGTCACTGCTGCTGCGGCGTTCTGGTTTGAGTCTCTGGAAGAGGCCTTTCAGACAGCTACTCCATTGACTGAAATACTTGACAAGCTTAGAACACTTAAGCTAGCTAATTCTTTTGTTTCTGATGCCATTGTTCATTTGACTAAACTAACGGCTAAGAATTCTGGATTCGCCATCCAGGCGGGTAGGGCGCTATGGCTTAAATCTTGGTCAGCTGACGTGACTTCAAAGTCTAAATTACTTAACATTCCCTTCAAGGGGCAGACCCTATTCGGGCCTGGTTTGAAGGAAATTATTGCTGACATTACTGGAGGTAAGGGTCATACCCTTCCTCAGGACAGGGCCAAATCAAGGGCCAAACAGTCTAATTTTCGTGCCTTTCGAAACTTCAAGGCAGGTGCAGCATCAACTTCCTCTGCTACAAAACAAGAGGGAACTTTTGCGCAATCCAAGCCGGCCTGGAAATCTAACCAGGCCTGGAGCAAAGGCAAGCAGGCCAGAAAGCCTGCTGCTGCCTCTAAGACAGCATGAAGGAACGGCCCCCTATCCGGCAACGGATCTAGTAGGGGGCAGACTTTCTCTCTTCTCCCAGGCGTGGGCAAGAGATGTTCAGGATCCCTGGGCGTTGGAGATCATATCTCAGGGATATCTTCTGGACTTCAAAGCTTCCCCCCCACAAGGGAGATTTCACCTTTCGAGATTATCTGTAAACCAGATAAAGAAAGAGGCATTCTTACACTGTGTGCAAGATCTCCTAATAATGGGAGTGAACCATCCAGTTCCACAGATGGAACAAGGACAGGGATTTTATTCAAATCTGTTTGTGGTTCCCAAAAAAGAGGGAACCTTCAGACCAATTTTGGATCTAAAGATCTTAAACAAATTCCTCAGAGTTCCATCGTTCAAAATGGAAACTATTCGGACAATCCTACCTATGATCCAGGAGGGTCAGTACATGACCACAGTGGATTTAAAGGATGCTTACCTTCACATATCGATTCACAAAGATCATCATCGGTTCCTAAGGTTTGCCTTTCTAGACAGGCATTACCAGTTTGTGGCTCTTCCCTTCGGGTTAGCTACAGCCCCAAGAATTTTTACAAAGGTTCTGGGGTCTCTTCTGGCGCTCCTAAGACTACGGGGCATAGCAGTGGCCCCTTATCTAGACGACATCCTGATACAGGCGTCAAACTTCCAAATTGCCAAATCTCATACGGACATAGTGTTGGCATTTCTGAGGTTGCATGGGTGGAAAGTGAACGAGGGAAAGAGTTCTCTATCACCCCTCACAAGGGTTTCCTTCCTAGGAACTCTGATAGATTCTGTAGAAATGAAAATTTACCTGACGGAGTCCAGGTTATCAAAGCTTCTAAATTCCTGCCGTGTTCTTCACTACATTCCGCGCCCTTCGGTGGCTCAGTGCATGGAAGTGATCGGCTTAATGGTAGCGGCGATGGACATAGTGCCATTTGCGCGCCTACATCTTAGACCGCTGCAATTATGCATGCTCAGTCAGTGGAATGGGGATTACACAGATTTGTCCTCTCTGCTAAATCTGGATCAAGAGACCAGAGATTCTCTTCTCTGGTGGCTATCTCGGGTCCATCTGTCCAAAGGTATGACCTTTCGCAGGCCAGATTGGACAATTGTAACAACCGATGCCAGCCTTCTAGGTTGGGGTGCAGTCTGGAATTCCCTGAAGGCTCAGGGATCATGGACTCAGGAGGAGAAACTCCTCCCAATAAATATTCTGGAGTTAAGAGCAATATTCAATGCTCTTCTAGCTTGGCCTCAGTTAGCAACCCTGAGGTTAATCAGATTTCAGTCGGACAACATCACGACTGTGGCTTACATCAACCATCAAGGGGGGACCAGGAGCTCTCTAGCGATGTTAGAAGTCTCCAAGATAATTCGCTGGGCAGAGACTCACTCTTGCCATCTATCAGCGATCCATATCCCAGGTGTAGAGAACTGGGAGGCGGATTTTCTAAGTCGTCAGTCTTTTCATCCGGGGGAGTGGGAACTCCATCCGGAGGTGTTTGCTCAATTGGTTCATTGTTGGGGCACACCAGAGTTGGATCTCATGGCGTCTCGCCAGAACGCCAAGCTTCCTTGTTACGGATCCAGGTCCAGGGACCCAGAAGCGACGCTGATAGATGCTCTAGCAGCACCGTGGTTCTTCAACCTGGCTTATGTGTTTCCACCGTTTCCTCTGCTCCCTCGACTGATTGTCAAAATCAAACAGGAGAGAGCATCGGTGATCTTGATCGCGCCTGCGTGGCCACGCAGGACCTGGTATGCAGACCTGGTGGACATGTCATCCTTTCCACCTTGGCCTCTGCCTCTGAGACAAGACCTTCTACTACAAGGTCCTTTCAATCATCCAAATCTAATTTCTCTGAGACTGACTGCCTGGAGATTGAACGCTTGATTTTATCAAGGCGTGGCTTCTCCGAGTCATTGATACCTTAATACAGGCACGAAAGCCTGTAACCAGGAAAATCTACCATAAGATATGGTGCAAATATCTTCATTGGTGTGAATCCAAGAATTACTCATGGAGTAAGATTAGGATTCCTAGGATATTGTCCTTTCTCCAAGAGGGTTTGGATAAAGGATTATCAGCTAGTTCTTTAAAGGGACAGATTTCTGCTTCGTCTATCCTTTTGCACAAGCGTCTGGCAGAGGTTCCAGACGTCCAGGCATTTTGTCAGGCTTTGGTTAGAATTAAGCCTGTGTTTAAACCTGTTGCTCCTCCATGGAGCTTAAACTTGGTTCTTAAGGTTCTTCAAGGAGTTCCGTTTGAACCCCTTCATTCCATTGATATCAAACTTTTACCTTGGAAAGTTCTGTTTTTGATGGCTATTTCCTCGGCTCGTAGAGTGTCTGAGTTATCAGCTTTACAATGTGATTCTCCTTATCTGATTTTCCATACAGATAAAGTAGTTCTGCGTACAAAACCTGGGTTTTTACGTAAGGTAGTTTCCAACAAGAATATCAATCAAGAGATTGTTGTTCCATCATTGTGTCCTAATCCTTCTTCAAAGAAGGAACGTCTTTTACATAATTTGGATGTAGTCCGTGCTTTAAAGTTTTACTTACAAGCGACTAAAGATTTTCGTCAAACATCTTCCCTGTTGTTTACTCTGGACAGAGAAGAGGTCAAAAGGCTTCGGCAACCTCTCTTTCTTTTTGGCTTCGGAGCATAATACGCTTAGCCTATGAGACTGCTGGACAGCAGCCCCCTGAAAGTATTACAGCTCATTCTACTAGAGCTGTGGCTTCCACCTGGGCCTTTAAAAATGAGGCTTCTGTTGAACAGATTTGCAAAGCGGCGACTTGGTCTTCGCTTCATACCTTTTCAAAATTTTACAAATTTGATACTTTTGCTTCTTCGGAGGCTATTTTTGGGAGAAAGGTTCTACAGGCAGTGGTCCCTTCCGTTTAAGTACCTGCCTTGTCCCTCCCTTCATCCGTGTACTTTAGCTTTGGTATTGGTATCCCACAAGTAATGGATGATCCGTTGACTGGATACACCTAACAAGAGAAAACATAAATTATGCTTATCTGATAAATTTATTTCTCTTGTGGTGTATCCAGTCCACGGTCCGCCCTGTCCTTTTAAGGCAGGTCTAAATTTTAAACTACAGTCACCACTGCACCCTATGGGTTCTCCTTTCTTGGCTAGTTACGGTCGAATGGCTGGATATGGCAGTTAGAGGAGGAGCTATATAGCAGCTCTGCTGTGGGTGATCCTCTTGCAACTTCCTGTTGGGAAGGAGAATATCCCACAAGTAATGGATGATCCGTGGACTGGATACACCACAAGAGAAATAAATTTATCAGGTAAGCATAAATTATGTTTTTGCTCAAATTGAGCATATCATCCAAAAACAATCTCCAGTGTATGCCCTTAGTCTTCAGTTATCATCAGTACAAAATAAATACTGGCATATAGGCTTGACTTTAGTTAACCCTCTGAGTGCTAACGATGGCTCTGAGCCGTCGCAAATTGTCATAGTCAGGTACTGACAACGGCTCAGTGCCGTCGCTAGCACTCACCCACCTTGAGGGCAATCTGGGGCTCCCATTGACTCCCACCCCAGCGATATGGCCTGTATAGTGTCAGGCATCGCCGGGACTTCACGTTTCGTGTGGTGATGTCACGCGCAATGAAGTGATGACGTCACCGTGCAACTTTATTTAAAAATTACAATGTACAATATAGGGAAATGGGGGCATGCTGCTTAGAAGCCTGTATCTAAGGCATCTAAGCAACTACAGACCCCTAAGACCCACCGTTGGAAAGGTAATCGCCTATCCTTTTCAACTGTATACGTCTTGGGGATCTGAAAAACAAATAAATAAGTAAAAAAAATATATATAAAAAAAAAAAGCCAAATCAAGCTTAACACCCAGGTGGGAAATGGCTTAGCATTTAAAGTGTTAGCTTTTATTGAATCCACAAAAGATTGTAGAAATAGAAAACAAGATGCTAAAACATTAATGCGGCAGCATCAGAATGTCTGTCTAGCATGTTTCAGCAGAAAGATGTAAGCATAAACTAATTACATTGTCTTATACATTGTGTCAACTAATTTCAAAAGAACTGCAATCTCTCGTTGGTTAAAAACAAACAAACTGACTAAGCTGCAGGCACGGAAAATCCTCTACATGATTAGACTTGGGTCCTAGGGGTAGATTTATTATGCAGCGGATGCTGCATTCTATGCCGCTAGTTTCAGGTCCACCTGAAACGTAAGTTAGGAAGTAGCAGTCATAAGACCACTTCTCCTTAACTTCTCCGCTACCTTTTAGGTGGCAGACTGAAATCATCCCGATCCGATGATTGGCCAATGGGGGACAGCATTGTACAAGCATTTCACTAGAAATGCTTGTGCAATGTTAAATGCCGACAGCGTATGCTGTCGGCATTTAGCAGTGTAGATCGGACATGATTAGCTATAGTCATTTAATAAATTTATCCCCTAGGGGCCTATTTATGAAATGTCTGTCCGACATGATCCGATCAGCGGATCATGTCCGACAGACATTGCTGAATGCGGAGAGCAATACGCTCTCTGCATTCAGCATTGCATCAGTAGCTCTTGTGAACTGCTGGTGCAACGCCGCCCCCCGCTAGCAGGGGGTGTCAATCAACCCGATCTTCTTTGATTGGGTTGATTTCACGCGAACTCTGCCTCCTCAGAGCAGGCGGACAGGTTATGGAGCAGCGGTCTTTAGACCACTGCTTCATAATGGGTGTTTCTGGCAAGTCTGAAGTCTCGCCAGAAACACGGCCTTTCAAGCTCCATACGGAGCTTGATAAATGGGCCCCCTAGTGTCAATCTAAACACATACAAATACTCATCCAGGAATTCTTCATCATAGATGAGACTATTAAGAACAAATTAATGATACTTGCCATCTATATTTATACATTATGCAGTATTGAGATTGTTAACATATGCAAATAATAAAAAACTGTACCAAGCATAACATCCTGGTATATAGAAGATACATAGATGACATGATACCTATTTGGAAAGGGGATATGGCCTCTATAAAACAATTTATGATTCAGTTAGAGTGTATTAGGGATAGTTATGTTAAAATTACAATTAAATGGTTTGAGTAGAGGATGAAATTTAAACAACTTTCCAATTTACTTCTATTATAAATGTTGCTTAGTTTTCTTGATATCCTGTCTTAAATGGATATTAAACTGTGCTCTTTTGGTAAAAACAAATATATTAAATCAAAGAAAATACAGTGGCAAGAAAAAGTATGTGAGCTTTTTAGAAATGATTTGGTCATCTAAGTTACAGTAATCAACAGTCACCTAGATTATGAGTTTTGCGTTAGCGGCTATGCGGTGCTAACGAGCAGTTTATGCTCACCGCTCACTTACAGACAGCGCTGGTATTACCGATTTTTACAACCCAGACAAGTGAGCTTTGAGCAAAATTTAGCTCATTACCGCACTCCAATACCAGCGCTGCTTACGTTAGCGGTGAGCTGGTGTAACGTGCTCATGCACGATTTCCCCATAGGAATCAACGGGGAGAGCCGGCTGAAAAAAAGTCTAACACCTGCAAAAAAGCAGCGTAAAGCTCTTTAACGCAGCCCCATTGATTCCTATGGGGAAATAAAATGTATGTCTACACCTAACACGAACCCAGAGTATAAACACCCCTAATCTTACACTTATTAACCCCTAATCTGCTGCCCCCGACATCACCGCAACCTACATTATATTATTAACCCCTAATCTGCCGCTCTGGACACCGCCACCTTCTACATTATACTTATGAACCCCTAATCTGATGCCCTCAACATCGCCGACACCTACATTATATTTATTAACCCCTAATCTGCCTTCCCCAATGTCGCTGCAACCTACCTACACTTCTTAATCCCTAATCTGCCGCCCCCAACGTCGCTGCCACTATAATAAACATATTAACCCCTAAACCACCGCACTCCTGCATTGCAAACATTAGTTAAAGATTATTAACCCCTAATCTGCCGTCCCTAACATCGCCGCCACCTACCTACATTTATTAACCCCTAATCTGCCGCCCCCAACGTCGCCGCCACTATTCTAAATTTATTAACCCCTAAACCTAAGTCTAACCCTAACCCTAACACCCCCTAACTTAAATATCATTAAAACAAATCTAAATACAATTACTATAATTAACTAAATTTTCTCTTGTTAAGTGTATCCAGTCCACGGATCATCCATTACTTATGGGATATATTCTCCTTCCCAACAGGAAGTTGCAAGAGTCCACCCACAGCAAAGCTGCTATATAGCTCCTCCCCTAACTGCCATTACCAGTCATTCTCTTGCAAGTCTCAACATAGATAGGAGGTCGTGAGAGTCTGTGGTTTTTTATACTTAGTTTATTTCTTCAATCAAAAGTTTGTTATTTTTAAATAGCACCGGAGTGTGCTGTTTATCTCAGGCAGTATTTGGAAGAAGAATCTGCCTGCGTTTTTTCTATGATCTTAGCAGACGTAACTAAGATCCAGTTGCTGTTCTCACACATTCTGAGGAGTAAGGTACTTCAGAGGGGGAATGGCGTGCAGGTTTTCCTGCAAATAAGGTATGTGCAGTAAAATATTTTTCTAAGGAATGGAATTGACTAAGAAAATACTGCTGATACCGAAGTAATGTAAGTACAGCCTTTAAATGCAGTGAAAGCGACTGGTACCAGGCTGATTGATAGAGATATATGCTAAGGTATGTGCAGTAATATATTTTTCTAAGGAATGGAATTGACTAAGAAAATACTGCTGATACCGAAGTAATGTAAGTAAAGCCTTAAATGCAGTGATAGCGACTGGATCAGGCTTATTAATAGACATACATACTCTTATAAGAATGTGTTTTAAAACGTTTGCTGGCATGTTTAATCGTTTTTTAACATATGTTTGGTGATAAAACTTATTGGGGCCTAATTTTTCCACATGGCTGGCTTAAATTTTGCATAGAAACAGTTATAGGGAAGGTAATCCACAGCTCAGCTGTGGCAGTTTTGTTGTGTCTGTTTAAAAAAATGTCGTTTTTTTTTTGTTTTTTTTTTATCTGTTTTTTGCATTAAGGGGTTAATCATCCATTTGCAAGTGGGTGCAATGCTCTGTTAACTTATTACATGTACTGTAAAAATTTCGTTTGATTTACTGCCTTTTTTCACTGTTTTTCAAATTTTGACAAAATTTGTTTCTCTTAAAGGCACAGTAACGTTTGTTATATTTGCTTGTTAACTTGATTTAAAGTGTTTTCCAAGCTTACTAGTCTCTTTATTAGTTCTAACATGTCTAACATAGAGGAGGCTCTGTGTTTATTATGTTTAAAGCCATGGTGGAACCCCATTTCTCCAACATAGGTGTGTCCGGTCCACGGCGTCATCCTTACTTGTGGGATATTCTCCTCCCCAACAGGAAATGGCAAAGAGCCCAGCAAAGCTGGTCACATGATCCCTCCTAGGCTCCGCCTTCCCCAGTCATTCTCTTTGCCGTTGTACAGGCAACATCTCCACGGAGATGGCTTAGAGTTTTTTGGTGTTTAACTGTAGTTTTTATTATTCAATCAAGAGTTTGTTATTTTAAAATAGTGCTGGTATGTACTATTTACTCTGAAACAGAAAAGAGATGAAGATTTCTGTTTGTAAGAGGAAAATGATTTTAGCAACCGTTACTAAAATCGATGGCTGTTTCCACACAGGACTGTTGAGAGGAATTAACTTCAGTTGGGGGAAACAGTGAGCAGACTTTTGCTGCTTGAGGTATGACACATTTCTAACAAGACGATGTAATGCTGGAAGCTGTCATTTTCCCTATGGGATCCGGTAAGCCATTTTTATTACATAAGAAAAAAAAAGGGCTTCACAAGGGCTTTTAAGACTGTAGACATTTTCTGGGCTAAAACGATTGATATATAAGCATATTTTAATACTTCATAGCTTTGAGGAATTATTTTATTCTTGGGAATTAGCTAAAATAACCGGCAGGCACTGTATTGGACACCTTATTTTCTAGGGACTTTCCCTAATCATAGGCAGAGCCTCATTTTCGCGCCTCTATTGCGCACTTGTTTTTGGGAAGCATGACATGCAGATGCATGTGTGAGGAGCTCTGATACATAGAAAAGACTTTCTGATGGCGTCATTTGGTATCGTATTCCCCTTTGGGCTTGGTTGGGTCTCAGCAAAGCAGATACCAGGGACTGTAAAGGGGTTAAATATAAAAACGGCTCCGGTTCCGTTATTTTAAGAGTTAAAGCTTTCAAATTTGGTGTGCAATACTTTTAAGGCGTTAAGACACTGTGGTGAAATTTTGGTGAATTTTGAACAATTCCTTCATACTTTTTCACATTTGCAGTAATAAAGTGTGTTCAGTTTAAAATTTAAAGTGACAGTAACGGTTTTATTTTAAAACGTTTTTTGTACTTTGTTATCAAGTTTATGCCTGTTTAACATGTCTGAACTACCAGATAGACTGTGTTCTGTATGTGGGGAAGCCAAGGTTCCTTCTCATTTAAATAGATGTGATTTATGTGACACAAAATTTAGAGAAAATGATGCCCAAGATGATTCCTCAAGTGAGGGGAGTAAGCATGGTACTGCATCATCCCCTCCTTCGTCTACACCAGTCTTGCCCACACAGGAGGCCCCTAGTACATCTAGTGCGCCAATACTCCTTACTATGCAACAATTAACGGCTGTAATGGATAATTCTATCAAAAACATTTTAGCCAAAATGCCCACTTATCAGCGAAAGCGCGACTGCTCTGTTTTAGAAAATACTGAAGAGCATGAGGACGCTGATGATATTGGTTCTGAAGTGCCCCTACACCAGTCTGAGGGGGCCAGGGAGGTTTTGTCTGAGGGAGAAATTTCAGATTCAGGGAAAATTTCTCAACAAGCTGAACCTGATGTAATTACATTCAAATTTAAATTGGAACATCTCCGCGCCCTGCTTAAGGAGGTGTTATCTACTCTGGATGATTGTGAGAATTTGGTCATTCCAGAGAAATTATGTAAAATGGACAAGTTCCTAGAGGTCCCGGGGCCCCCCGAAGCTTTTCCTATACCCAAGCGGGTGGCGGACATTGTAAACAAAGAATGGGAAAGGCCCGGCATACCTTTCGTCCCTCCCCCTATATTTAAGAAATTGTTTCCAATGGTCGACCCCAGAAAGGACTTATGGCAGACAGTCCCCAAGGTCGAGGGGGCGGTTTCTACTCTAAACAAACGCACCACTATACCCATAGAAGATAGTTGTGCTTTCAAAGATCCTATGGATAAAAAATTAGAGGGTTTGCTTAAAAAGATGTTTGTTCAGCAAGGTTACCTTCTACAACCAATTTCATGCATTGTTCCTGTCACTACAGCAGCGTGTTTCTGGTTCGATGAACTAGAAAAGGCGCTCAATAAAGATTCTTCTTATGAGGAGATTTTGGACAGAATTCATGCTCTCAAATTGGCTAACTCTTTCACCCTAGACGCCACTTTGCAATTGGCTAGATTAGCGGCGAAAAATTCTGGGTTTGCTATTGTGGCGCGCAGAGCGCTTTGGCTAAAATCTTGGTCAGCGGATGCGTCTTCCAAGAACAAATTGCTTAACATTCCTTTCAAGGGGAAAACGCTGTTTGGCCCTGACTTGAAAGAGATTATTTCTGATATCACTGGGGGTAAGGGCCACGCCCTTCCTCAGGATAGGTCTTTCAAGGCCAAAAATAAACCTAATTTTCGTCCCTTTCGCAGAAACGGACCAGCCCCAAGTGCTACGTCCTCTAAGCAAGAGGGTAATACTTCTCAAGCCAAGCCAGCCTGGAGGCCAATGCAAGGCTGGAACAAAGGTAAGCAGGCCAAGAAACCTGCCACTGCTACCAAGACAGCATGAGATGTTGGCCCCCGATCCGGGACCGGATCTGGTGGGGGGCAGACTCTCTCTCTTCGCTCAGGCTTGGGCAAGAGATGTTCTGGATCCTTGGGCGCTAGAAATAGTCTCCCAAGGTTATCTTCTGGAATTCAAGGGGCTTCCCCCAAGGGGGAGGTTCCACAGGTCTCAATTGTCTTCAGACCACATAAAAAAACAGGCATTCTTACATTGTGTAAAAGACCTGTTAAAAATGGGAGTGATTCATCCTGTTCCATTAGGAGAACAAGGGATGGGGTTCTACTCCAATCTGTTCGTAGTTCCCAAAAAAGAGGGAACATTCAGACCAATCTTAGATCTCAAGATCCTAAACAAGTTTCTCAAGGTTCCATCGTTCAAAATGGAAACCATTCGAACAATTCTTCCTTCCATCCAGGAAGGTCAATTCATGACCACGGTGGATTTAAAGGATGCGTATCTACATATTCCTATCCACAAGGAACATCATCGGTTCCTAAGGTTCGCATTTCTGGACAAGCATTACCAGTTTGTGGCACTTCCGTTCGGATTAGCCACTGCTCCAAGAATTCTAGCGGTGCTAAGACCAAGGGGCATTGCAGTAGTACCTTACTTGGACGACATTCTGATTCAAGCGTCGTCCCTTCCACAAGCAAAGGCTCACACGGACATTGTCCTGGCCTTTCTCAGATCTCACGGGTGGAAAGTGAATGTAGAAAAAAGTTCTCTATCTCCGTCAACAAGGGTTCCCTTCTTGGGAACAATAATAGACTCCTTAGAAATGAGGATTTTTCTGACAGAGGCCAGAAAATCAAAACTTCTAAACTCTTGTCTAATACTTCATTCTGTTCCTCTTCCTTCCATAGCGCAGTGCATGGAAGTAATAGGTTTGATGGTAGCGGCAATGGACATAGTTCCTTTTGCGCGAATTCATCTAAGACCATTACAACTGTGCATGCTCAGTCAGTGGAATGGGGATTATACAGACTTGTCTCCGACGATACAAGTAGATCAGAGGACCAGAGATTCACTCCGTTGGTGGCTGTCCCTGGACAACCCGTCACAGGGGATGAGCTTCCGCAGACCAGAGTGGGTCATTGTCACGACCGACGCCAGTCTGGTGGGCTGGGGCGCGGTCTGGGGACCCCTGAAAGCTCAGGGTCTTTGGTCTCGGGAAGAATCTCTTCTCCCGATAAATATTCTGGAACTGAGAGCGATATTCAATGCTCTCAAGGCTTGGCCTCAACTAGCAAAGGCCAAATTCATACGGTTTCAATCAGACAACATGACGACTGTTGCGTACATCAACCATCAGGGGGGAACAAGGAGTTCCCTGGCGATGGAAGACGTGACCAAAATCATTCAATGGGCGGAGACTCACTCCTGCCACTTGTCTGCAATCCACATCCCAGGAGTGGAAAATTGGGAAGCGGATTTTCTGAGTCGTCAGACATTTCATCCGGGGGAGTGGGAACTCCATCCGGAAATCTTTGCCCAAATCACTCAGTTGTGGGGCATTCCAGACATGGATCTGATGGCCTCTCGTCAGAACTTCAAGGTTCCTTGCTACGGGTCCAGATCCAGGGATCCCAAGGCGACTCTAGTAGATGCACTAGTAGCACCTTGGACCTTCAAACTAGCTTATGTATTCCCGCCGTTTCCTCTCATCCCCAGGCTGGTAGCCAGGATCAATCAGGAGAGGGCATCGGTGATCTTGATAGCTACGCAGGACTTGGTATGCAGACCTGGTGAATATGTCATCGGCTCCACCATGGAAGCTACCTTTGAGACGGGACCTTCTTGTTCAAGGTCCATTCGAACATCCGAATCTGGTCTCACTCCAACTGACTGCTTGGAGATTGAACGCTTGATCTTATCAAAGCGAGGGTTCTCAGATTCTGTCATTGATACTCTTGTTCAGGCCAGAAAGCCTGTGACTAGAAAAATCTACCACAAAATATGGAAAAAATATATCTGTTGGTGTGAATCTAAAGGATTCCCTTGGGACAAGATAAAAATTCCTCAGATTCTATCCTTTCTTCAAGAAGGTTTGGAGAAAGGATTATCTGCAAGTTCTTTGAAGGGACAGATTTCTGCCTTGTCTGTGTTACTTCACAAAAAGCTGCCAGCTGTGCCAGATGTTCAAGCCTTTGTTCAGGCTCTGGTTAGAATCAAGCCTGTTTACAAACCTTTGACTCCTCCTTGGAGTCTCAATTTAGTTCTTTCAGTTCTTCAGGGGGTTCCGTTTGAACCCTTACATTCCGTTGATATTAAGTTATTATCTTGGAAAGTTTTGTTTTTGATTGCAATTTCTTCTGCTAGAAGAGTTTCAGAATTATCTGCTCTGCAGTGTTCTCCTCCTTATCTGGTGTTCCATGCAGATAAGGTGGTTTTGCGTACTAAACCTGGTTTTCTTCCGAAAGTTGTTTCTAACAAAAACATTAACCAGGAGATAGTCGTGCCTTCTTTGTGTCCGAATCCAGTTTCAAAGAAGGAACGTTTGTTGCACAATTTGGACGTAGTTCGTGCTCTAAAATTCTATTTAGATGCTACAAAGGATTTTAGACAAACATCTTCCTTGTTTGTTGTTTATTCTGGTAAAAGGAGAGGTCAAAAAGCAACTTCTACCTCTCTCTCTTTTTGGCTTAAAAGCATCATCAGATTGGCTTACGAGACTGCCGGACGGCAGCCTCCTGAAAGAATCACAGCTCATTCCACTAGGGCTGTGGCTTCCACATGGGCCTTCAAGAACGAGGCTTCTGTGGATCAGATATGTAAGGCAGCGACTTGGTCTTCACTGCACACTTTTACTAAATTTTACAAATTTGATACTTTTGCTTCTTCTGAGGCTATTTTTGGGAGAAAGGTTTTGCAAGCCGTGGTGCCTTCCATCTAGGTGACCTGATTTGCTCCCTCCCTTCATCCGTGTCCTAAAGCTTTGGTATTGGTTCCCACAAGTAAGGATGACGCCGTGGACCGGACACACCTATGTTGGAGAAAACAGAATTTATGTTTACCTGATAAATTACTTTCTCCAACGGTGTGTCCGGTCCACGGCCCGCCCTGGTTTTTTAATCAGGTCTGATAATTTATTTTCTTTAACTGCAGTCACCACGGTATCATATGATTTCTCCTATGCAAATATTCCTCCTTTACGTCGGTCGAATGACTGGGGAAGGCGGAGCCTAGGAGGGATCATGTGACCAGCTTTGCTGGGCTCTTTGCCATTTCCTGTTGGGGAGGAGAATATCCCACAAGTAAGGATGACGCCGTGGACCGGACACACCGTTGGAGAAAGTAATTTATCAGGTAAACATAAATTCTGTTTTTAGAATGTGTACCAGATGTACTGATTTCATGTTAAACAATAAAGATCATTTTTTGTATTTAAAAACATTATCACCAGAGGATTCTGTCGAGGGGGAAGTTATGCCGACTAACTCTCCCCACGTGTCAGACCCTTTGACTCCCGCTTTAGGGACTCACGCTCAAATGGCGCCAAGTACATCAAGGGCACCCATAGCGTTTATTTTACCAGAGGATTCTGTCGAGGGGGAAGTTATGCCGACTAACTCTCCCCACGTGTCAGACCCTTTGACTCCCGCTCCAGGGACTCACGCTCAAATGGCGCCAAGTATATCAATGGCGCCCATAGCGTTTATTTTACAAGACATGGCAAAGGTTGTGTATAATACACTGGCAGCAGTATTAGTCAGACTACCTGAAATTAAAGGAAAGCAAAACAGCTCTGGGGGTAGATACAGAGCATACAGACGCTTTAAGAACCATGTCTGATACTACCTCACAATATGCTTAGTCTGTGGGTGATATTTGTGACTCAGGGAAGATGATTTAACCTGATTCTGATATTTCTACATTTAAAATTTATGCTTGAGAACCTCCACTTGTTGCTCAGGGAGGCTTTAGCTGCTCTGAATGAATGTGTACAATCGCAGTGCCAGAGAAATTGTGTAGACTGGATAAATAATATGCAGTGCCGGTGTGTACTTATGTTTTTCCAATACCTAAAGAGGTTTACTAAAATTTTTCATAAGGAATGGGATAGACCAGGTGTGCCGTTCTCTTCCCCTCCTATTTTTTAGAAGAATGTTTTCTAATAGTTGCCACCACACGGGACTTATGGCAGACAGTTCCTAAGGTGGAGAGAAGAGTTTCTACTCTAGCTAAGCGTACCACTACCTCTGGCGAGGACTGTTGTGCTTTTTTAGATCCAATGGATAAAAAATGTTTATTCAACAAGGTTTTATCCTGCAGCCCCTTGCACGCATTGCTCCTGTCACTGCTGCTGCAGCGTTCTGGTTTGAGTCTCTTGATGAGGCTTTACAGGCTCCATTGGATGAATATATTTGACAAGCTTAGAGCACTTAAGCTAGCCAATTCCTTTGTTTTCTGATGCCTTTGTTCCTTTGACTAGACTAACGGCTAAGAATTCTGTTTTTTACTATACTGGCACGCAGAGCGCTATGGCTTATATCATGGTCAGCTGTCGTGACTTTAATAAATAAGCTACTTAACTTCCCTTCAAGGGGCAGACCCTATTCAGGCCTAGTTTGAAGGAGATTATTACTTATATCACTGGAGGAAAAGATCATGCCCTTCCTCAGGACAGGTCCAAATCAAGGGACAAAAAAGGCCTAATTTTCGTGCCTTTCGAAAATTCAAGGCAGGTGTGGCATCAACTTCCTCTAAGGCAAAATAAGAGGGAACTTTTGCTCAGTCCAAGGCGGTCTGGAGACAACCGGACCTGGAACAAAGATAAGCAGGTCAAGGAGCCTGCTGCTGCCTCTAAAACAGCATGAGGAACGGACCCCTATCTGGTAACGGATCCTATAGGGGGCAGACTTCATTCTTCGCCCAGGCGTGGGCAAGAGATGCCCAGGATCCCTGGGCATTGGAAATTATACCCCAGAGATATCTTCTGGATTTCAAAGCTTTCCCCCCCAAAAAAGGGGAGTTTTTGCCTTTCACATTTATCTGCAAACCAGATAAAGAAAGAGACATTCTTGCATTGTGTACGTGACCCATTCAGTTCCAATAGAGGAACAGGGACACAGTTTTCCTCAAATCGGTTTGTAGTTCCCAAGGAAAGGAAACCTTCAGACCTATTTTGGATCTAAAAGATCTTAAACAAATTCTTTAGAATTCTATCATTTAAGATGGAAACTATTCGTACCATCTTAACTATGATCCAGGAGAGTCAATAGAGGACTACAATGGATTTGAAGGATGCTTATCCTCACATTACGATGCATAAAGATCACCATCGGTTTTTCAGGTTTGCCTTTCTAGACAGGCATTACCAGTTTGTAGCTCTTTCCTTTGGGTTAACTACAGCCCCTAGAATCTTTATGGAGGTTCTGGGGTCACTTTGGCGGTCCTTAGGCCGCGGGGCATAGAAGTGGCCCCTTATTTAGACGACATCCTGATACAGGCGTCAAACATCCAAGTTGCCAAGTCTCATACGGACGTAGTACTGGCATTTCTGAGATCGCATGGGTGGAAAGTGAACAAGGAAAGAGTTCTCTATCCCCAATATCAAGGGTTTCCCTCCTAGGGATTCTGATAGATTTTGTAGAAATTAAAATTTACCTGACGGAGTCCAGGTTGTCAAAGTTTCTAAATTTCTGCCGTGTTCTTCATTCCATCCGCGCCCTTTGGTGGCTCAGTACATGAATGTAATTGGCTTAATGGTAGCGGCAAGGGACATAGTACCGTTTGCACGCCTACATTTCAGACCACTGCAACTATGCATGCTCAGCCAGAGGAACGGGGATTACACAGATTTGTTCTCCTGTTAAATCCGGACCAAGAAACCAGAGATTCTCTTCTCTGGTGACTATCTCGGGTCCATCTGTCCAAGGGTATGACCTTCCGCAGGTCAGATGGGACAATTGTTACAACAGATGCCAGCCTTTTAGGTTGGGATACAGTCTGGAACTCCCTGAAGGCTCAGGGATAGTGGACTCAGGAGGAGACCCTCCTTCTAATGAATATTCTGGAACTGGGAGCGATATTCCATGCTCTTCAGACTTGGCCTCAGTTAGCAACTCTGAGGTACATCATATTTCAGTCGGACAATATCATGACTGTGGCTTACATCAACCATCAAGGGGGAACAGAAGTTCCCTAGCAATGTTAGAAGTCTTAAAATAATTCACTGGACAGAGACTCACTCTTGTCTAAAAGCTATCCCTATCCCAGGTGTTGAGAACTGGGAGGCAGATTTTCTAAGTTGTCAGACTTTTCATCCGGGGGAGTGGGAATTCCCTCCGGAGGGGTTTGCACAAGATCAAGCAGGAGAGTGCTTTGGTGCTTTTGACAGCGCCTGCGTGGCCACGCAGGACCTGGTATGCAGATCTGGTGGACATGTCATCCTTTCCACCACGGTCTCTGCTTCTGAGACAGGACCCTCTACCTCAGGGTCTTTTCAACCATCTAAATATAACTAATCTGAGATGGACTGCCTGGAGACAGAACGCTTGATGTTATCAAAGCATGGCTTCTCCGAGTCAGTAATTGATACCTTAATACAGGCATAAAAGCCTGTCTCTAGGAAAATTTAACATAAGATATGGTGTAAATATCTTATTGTTATGAATCCAAGGGTTACTCATGGAGTAAAGTCTGGATTCCCAGGATATTATCTTTTCTCCAAGATGATTTTGAGAAAAGGGTTGTCAGCTAGTTCTTTAAAAGGACAGATTTCTACTCTGTCTATTCTTTTGCACAAGCGTCTGGCAGGTATTCTAGACGTTCAGGCATTTGGTCAGGCTTTGGTTAGAACCAAGCCTGTGGTTAAAAATGTTGCTCCGCCATGGAGCTTAAAGCTGGTTCTTAAGGTTCTTCAAGGAGTTCCATTTGAACCTTTTCATTCCATAGATATCAAACTTCTATCTTGGAAAGTTCCTTTTTGGTAGCTATTTCCTCGGCTCATAGAGTCTCCGAGTTATCTGCGTTGCAATGTGATTCTCCTTATCTGGTTCTCCGTACGGATAAGGTAGTCCTGTGTACCAACCTGGGTTTTTACCTAAGGTGGTATCTAACAAGAATATCACTCAAGAGATTGTTGTTCCATTCTTGTATCCTAATCCTTCTTCAAAGAAGGAACGTCTATTACACAATTTGGACGTGGTTCGTGTTTTAAAGTTTTACTTACAAGCTACTACAGATTTTCATCAAACATTCACCTTGTTTGTTGTCTATTTTGGGCAGAGGAGAGGTCAAAGGACTTCAGCAACCTCTCTGTCTTTTTGGTTAAAAAGCATAATTCATTTAGCTTATGAGACTGCTGGACAGCAGCCTCCTGAAGGGATTACAGCTCATTCTACTAGAGCTGTGGTTTTCACTTGGGCCTTTTTTAAATGTGGCTTCTGTTGAACAGATTACAAGACAGAGTCTTGGTCTGCGTTTCATACTTTTTCAAATTTAACAAATTTGATACCTTGCTTCTTCGGAGGCTATTTTTGGGAGAAAGGGTTTTTTACAGGCAGTGGTATCTTCCGTTTAAGTACCTGCCTTGTCCCTCCCATCATCCGTGTACTTTAGCTTTGGTATTGGTATCCCATAAGTAATGGATGATCCGTGGACTGGATACACTTAACAAGAGAAAACATAATTTATGCTTACCTGATAAATTTATTTCTCTTGTAGTGTATCCAGTCCACGGCCCGCCCTGTCACTTTAAGGCAGGTAATTTTTCCATTAAACTACAGTCACCACTGCACCCTATGGTTTTCCTTTCTCTGCATGTTTTCGGTCGAATGACTGGTAATGGCAGTTAGGGGAGGAGCTATATAGCAGCTTTGCTGTGGGTGGACTCTTGCAACTTCCTGTTGGGAAGGAGAATATATCCCATAAGTAATGGATGATCCGTGGACTGGATACACTACAAGAGAAATAAATTTATCAGGTAAGCATAAATTATGTTATTCCTATTTAAAAACTAAATACTTACCTATAAAATAAACCCTAAGATAGCAACAATATAACTAATAGTTACATTGTATCTAGCTTAGGGTTTATTTTTATTTTACAGGCAAGTTTGTATTTATTTTAACTAGGTAGAATAGTTACTAAATAGTTATTAACTATTTAATAAACTACCTAGCTAAAATAAATACAATAGTACCTGTAAAATAAAACCTAACCTAAGTTACAATAACACCTAACACTACACTATAATTAAATTAATTCCCTAAATTAAATACAATTAAATAAAATTAGCTAAATTACAAAAACAAACAAACACTAAATTACAGAAAATAATTAACAAATTACAAGATTTTTAAACTAATTACACCTAATCTAACCCCCCCAAAATAAAAAAAAGCCCTACCCTACACTAAATTACAAATAGCCCTTAAAAGGGCCTTTTGCTCTTTTACCTGTAAAAAAAAATTACAAATCCCCCCCCCAACATTAAAACCCACCACCCACACAACCAACTCTACTCTAAAACCCACCAAATACCCCCTTAAAAAAACCTAACACTAACCCCTTGAAGATCACCTTACCGGGAGAAGTCTTCATCCAACCGGGCTGAAGTCCTCAACGAATCTGGCAGAAGTGATCCTCCAGATGGGCAGAATTGGTCCTCCAGACGGCAGAAGTCTTCATCCATCGGGTCCATCTTCAAGACATCCGATGCAGAGCATCCTCTTCTTTCCATGGCGACTGAAGAATTAAAGTTCCTTTAAGTGACGTCATCCAAGATGGCGTCCCTTAGATTCAGATTGGCTGATAGAATTCTATCAGCCAATAGGAATTAAGGTAGACAAAATCCTATTGGCTGATGCAATCAGCCAATAGGATTGAGCTGGCATTCTATTGGCTGATTGGAACAGCCAATAGAATGCCAGCTCAATCCTATTGGCTGATTGGAATGCAATCAGCCAATAGGATTTTTCCTACCTTAATTCTGATTGGCTGATAGAATTCTATCAGCCAATTGGAATCTAAGGGATGCCATCTTGGATTATGTCACTTAAAGGAACCTTCATTCTTCAGTCGCCATGGAAAGAAGAGGATGCTCCGCGTCGGATGTCTTGAAGATGGACCCGCTTCGCGCCGGATGGATGAAGATAGAAGATGCCGTCTGGATGAAGACTTCTGCCCGTCTGGAGGACCACTTCTGCCCGTCTGGAGGACCACTTCTGCCGGATTCGTTAAAGGAATTCGGCCCGGTTGGATGAAGACTTCTCCCGGTAAGGTGATCTTCAAGGGGTTAGTGTTAGTTTTTTTTAAGGGGGTATTGGGTGGGTTTTAGAGTAGGGTTGGTTGTGTGGGTGGTGGGTTTTAATGTTGGGGGGGATTTGTAATTTTTTTTACAGGTAAAAGAGCTGATTACTTTGGTGCAATGCCCTGCAAAAGGCCCTTTTAAGGGCTATTTGTAATTTAGTGTAGGATAGGGCTTTTTTTTATTTTGGGGGGGCTTTTTTATTCTGTTAGGGGAGATTAGATTAGGTGTAATTAGTTTAAAAATCTTGTAATTTGTTTATTATTTTCTGTAATTTAGTGTTTTTTTTGTACTTTAGCTAATTTTATTTAATTGTATTTAATTAAATAAAATTAGCTAAATTACAAAAACAAACAAACACTAAATTACAGAAAATAATAAACAAATTACAAGATTTTTAAACTAATTACACCTAATCTAATCTCCCCTAAATAAAAAAAAGCCCTACCCTACACTAAATTACAAATAGCCCTTAAAAGGGCCTTTTGCTCTTTTACCTGTAAAAAACAAATCCCCCCCCCCAACATTAAAACCCACCACCCACACAACCAACTCTACTCTAAAACCCACCAAATACCCCCTTAAAAAAACCTAACACTAACCCCTTGAAGATCACCTTACCGGGAGAAGTCTTCATCCAACCGGGCCGAAGTCCTCAACGAATCTGGCAGAAGTGATCCTCCAGATGGGCAGAATTGGTCCTCCAGACGGCAGAAGTCTTCATCCATCGGGTCCATCTTCAAGACATCCGATGCAGAGCATCTTCTTCTTTCCATGGCGACTGAAGAATTAAAGTTCCTTTAAGTGACGTCATTTTTTGGGGGGGCTTTTTTATTCTGTTAGGGGAGATTAGATTAGGTGTAATTAGTTTAAAAATCTTGTAATTTGTTTATTATTTTCTGTAATTTAGTGTTTTTTTTAACTTTAGCTAATTTTATTTAATTGTATTTAATTGTATTTAGTTTAGGGAATTAATTTAATTATAGTGTAGTGTTAGGTGTTAGTGTAACTTAGGTTAGGTTTTATTTTACAGGTAAATTTGTCTTTATTTTAGCTAGGTAGTTTATTAAATAGTTAATAACTATTTAGTAACTATTCTACCTAGTTAAAATAAATACAAACTTGCCTGTAAAATAAAAATAAATCCTAAACTAGCTACAATGTAACTATTAGTTATATTGTAGCTAGCTTAGGGTTTATTTTACAGGTAAGTATTTAGTTTTAAAAAGGAATTATTTAGTTAATTATAGTAATTTTATTTAAATTTATTTAAATTATATTTAAGTTAGGGGGGTTAGGGTCAGACTTAGGTTTAGGGGTTAATAACTTTAGTATAGTGGCGGCAACGTTGGGGGCGGCAGATTAGGGGTCAATAAATGTAGGTAGGTGCCGGCGATGTTAGGGACGGCAGATTAGGGGTTAATATTTAACTAATTTTTGCTAGGCGGGAGTGCGGTGGTTTAGGGGTTAATATATTTATTATAGTTGCGGCGATGTCCGGTTCGGCAGATTAGGGGTTAAAAATTTTATTTTAGTGTTTGCGATGTGGGAGGGCCTCGGTTTAGGGGTTAATATGTAGTTTATGGGTGTTAGTGTACTTTTTAGCACTTTAGTTAAGAGTTTTATGCTACGGCGTTGTAGTGTAAAACTCTTAACTACTGACTTTAAAATGCTGTACCAGTGTTGACAGGAGAGGGTCTACCGCTCACTTTTTGGCAGACTCGTAATACCGGCACTATGCAAGTCCCATTGAAAAAAGAGGATACGCAATTTACGTAAGTGGATTTGCGGTATTTCCAAGTCTGGCCAAAAAAAGTGAGCGGTGAGCCTGTACCTGCAAGACTCGTAATACCAGCGGGCGTTAAAAAGCAGCGTTGGGACCGGCCAACGCTGCTTTTTAAGCCTAACGCACAACTCGTAATCTAGCCGAATCTGTTATAACTAAAAACACACAAATTATTGTATTTTTCTTTAACATATTGAATATATCATTCAAATATTCACATTATAGGTTGGAAAAAGTATCTGAACAAAAGCTCATTAGATTTGGAAATTGGCAAACCTGGTGTCCAATTTATGAAATGAGATTGGAGGTGTGGGTTAGAGCTACTATACAAAGGGACAGTCTACACCAGAATATTTATTGTTTTAAAAGATAGATAATCCCTTTATTACCCATTCCCTAGTTTTGCATAACCAACACAGTTATATTAATATATGTTTTACCTCTGTGATTACCTTGTATCTACGCCTCTGCAAGCTGCCCCCTTATTTCAGTTCTTTTGACAGACTTGCATTTTAGCCAATCAGTGCTGACTCCTAGGTAACTCCACATGCATGAGCACAGTGTTATCTACAGTATATGACAAACATGAACTAACATCTTCTAGTGGTGAAAAACTGTCAAAAATGCATTCAGATAAGAGGCGGCCTTCAAGGTCTAAGAAATTAGCATATGAACCTCCTAGGTTAAGCTTTCAACTACGAATACCAAGAGAACAAAGCAAAATTGGTGATAAAAGTAAATTGGACAGTTGTTTAAAATTACATGCCCTATCTGAATCATGAAAGTTTATTTTGGACTAGTCTGTCCCTTTAAAGGGACACTGTACCCATTTTTTTTCTTTTGGGATTCAGATAGAGCATGCAATTTTAAGCAACTTTCTAATTTACTTCTATTATCAATTTTTCTTCGTTCTCTTGATATCTTTATTTGAAAAAGAAGGTATCTAAGCTGAGGAGTCAGCAAATTTGTGGTTCAGAACCATGGACAGCAATTGTTTATCGGTGCTGCCAAATCAGCAAGGACAACCCAGGTTGTTCACCAAAAATGGGCCGGCATCTAAACTTAAATTCTTGCTTTTCAAATAAACATACCAAGAGAATGAAGAAACTTTGATAATAGGAGTACATTAGAAAGTTGCTTCAAATTGCATGCTCTGTCTGAATCACAAAAGAAAAAATTTGGGTACAGTGTCCCTTTAAACATTTTGAATTTGCTATTCACAAAATACATTTGTTATTGTGAATCATGCCTTGCAAAAATGAGCTCTGTGATCAAGAATGCTGTGTTGCATAAATCTGGGAAAGGTTACAAAGTTATTTCAAAGAGCTTAGATATTCATCTGTCCACTGTTAGACAATGTGTCTATAAATGGATACAATTTAGTACTGGGGCTACTCTCCCTAGAAGTGCCCATCCAGCCAAGATGGCTCAAAGGGCACACAGCACAATTCTCAATGAGGTTAAAAAGAACCCTAAAGTGACAGCTAAAAACTTAAAGAAATCATTGGAACTGGTTAACATATCTGTTCATGAGTCTACTATATGAAAACACTGAGCAGGCATTGCAGGACACAAATAAAGATTCTGTTTTCCACAAAAACACATTGCTGCATGCCTGACGTTTGCCAAAGACCACTTTGACACTCCACAATGCTACAGTGAAAATGTTTTGTGGACCGATGAAAGGTTGAGTTGTTTGTGAAGAACATGCAGTACTATGTATAGCGTAAAAAGGGCACCACATACCAACATGAAAACAACATTACAACGGTTAAGAACGATGGAGGGAGCATCATGATTTGGGGGTTGCTTTGCTGCTTCGGGGCCTGGACCACAGGCTATCATTGAGAGAAAAATGAATTCCCAAGTTTATCAAGATATCCTACCAGGGTGGCTGAGTACCAGCTGATGCTCATTAGAAGTTGGGTGATGCAGCAGGACTATGATCATAAACATCAAAGTAAATCCACTACAGAATGGCTTCAAAAAAAGAAAATCCACCTTATGGAGTGGCCCAGTCACAGCCTAGACCTCTACCCCATATCGCTGAGCTGAAGCAGTTCTCGGAGGAAGAGTGGTCAAACAAATCCTCCTAAATGTTGTGCAGGTCGAATCCACAGCTACTGGAAATGCTTGGTTGAGGTTATTGCTGCCAAAGGATCAACTAGCTATAAAATCCAAGTGTTCACTTACTTTTTACACAGTCCTGTGAATGTTTAAAGGGGACAGTCAACACCAGAATCTTTGTTGTTTAAAAAGAAAGATAATCCCTTTATTACCAATTCCCCAGTTTTGCATAACCAACACTGTTATATAAATACACTTTTTACCTCTGTGGTTACCTTGTATCTATGCTTCTGCTGACTGCCTCCTTATTTCAGTTCTTTTGACAGACTTGCATTTTAGCCAATCAGTGCTCACTCCAGGCTAACTTCACGTGCATGAGCTCAATGTTATCTATATGAAACACATGAACTAATGCCCTCTAGTGGTCAAAATGCACTCTAGAGGCAGTCTTCAAGGGCTAAGAAATTAGCATATGAACCTCCTAGGTTTAGCTTTCAACTAAGAATACCAACAGAACAAAGCAAAATTGGTGATAAAAGTATATTGGAAAGTTGTTTAAAATTACATTCCCTATTTAAATCATGAAAGTTTTTTGGGATTTGACTGTCCCTTTAATGGGATGTGTTTAATAACAACATGAAAGATTATAATTGTTTGAGTGTTAGCTTAAAATGGACATAAAATCAATTTTTTTTTCTTTCATGATTCAGATAGAGCATACAATTTTAAACAATTTTACATTTTACCTCTATTATCTAATTTACTTAATTCTCTTGGTGTCATTTGTTGAAGGAGCATAAATGCACTTCTGGGAGCTAACTGAACACATAGGGGCCTATTTATCAAAGGTCTTGCGGACCTGATCCGACAGTGCAGATCAGGTCCGCAAGACCTCGCTGAATGCGGAGAGCATTCTGAAGACCCCCCAGGAACACGGACCTTCAAGCTCCGTTCGGAGCTTGATAAATGGGCCCCATTGGGTGAGTCAATAACATGAGGCATATATGTGCAGCCACCAATCAGCATCTCCTGAGCCTACCTAGGTATCCTTTTAAAAAAAAGATACCCAGAGAACAAAACAAATGATATAATAGAAGTAAATTGGAAAGTTAATTAAAAGCACATCCTCTATCTGAATCATGAAAGAAAGAACTGGTTAACAGCTCTGTTCATGAGTCTATTATATTGAAAACATTGAGCAGGCATGGCAGGACACGAAGAAAGACACATCTCCTATCTGAATCATGAAAGAAAGCATTTGGGTTTCATGTCCACATTGGGGCCGATTTACCAATGTATGGCAAACATGATACGTCATATATCGCTGAATGCTCTGGTGAACTGCTTGTGCAATGTTGCCCCCTGCAGAGTCGCGGCCAATCGGCCGCTAGCAGGGGGTGTCAATCAACCTATCGTATAGGATCAGACGGATTAACGTCCGCAGCCTCAGAGGCAGCGAAGCACAAATGTAGTGTAAAAAAATACATAAAAGGTAAAATTAATTTAAATAGATGAATAATACATATTGCAATGATCTCTATTAAGTATAAGCAACTGCTTAGTGCTTTTTAAAAAAAAAATAATTACAACAATGGAACAGACTGTTTAACATCTCAGGAGTGTGTACTCTTCAGCCATCTATGGCAGCACTGTTTGCAACAATGTTTACAGCAATGTTATACATAGTTGCAAACTGCTGCCCCATGGCTTACTCTTTAACAAAAGGATACCAAGAGAACTAAACAAAATTGATAATAAAATCTATAAAAAATCCATTTTGTTTAATTTAAATTAATTACATCAATGCTTAATGAACTTTGCTTATGAGCTAGGTGACAATTTAAAGGGACAGTGAACACCAGAATTTTTGTTGTTTAAAAAGAAAGATAATCCCTTTATTACCCATTCCCCAGTTTTGCATAACCAACACGGTTATAATAATACGCTTTTTACCTGTGTAATTACCTTGCATCTAAGCTTCTGCTGACTGCCCCCTTTTTTCAGTTCTTTTGACAGACTTGCATTTTAGCCAATCGGTGCTCACTCCTAAGTCACTTCACGTGCATGAGCTCAATGTTTTCTATATGAAACACATGAACTAATGCCCTCTAGTGGTCAAAATGCATGCAGATTAGAGGCAGTCTTAAAGGTCTAAGAAATTAGCATATGAACCTCCTAGGTTTAGCTTTCAACTAAGAATACCTAGAGAACAAAGCAAAATTGGTGATAAAAGTAAATTGGAAAGTTGTTTAAAATTACATGCCCTATTTAAAAGAGTATACCATAAACCTATTTCCCAAAATACACTTCTGCATGCTAGGAGTATACATCTTATGCATGTATTATAAGATATTACAGAGACAAGAGTGAGAATTGGAGGAGGATATCTCACAGATATTTCTAGTCGTACTAGCTTATAATGTCTTTCAATAACCTGCAAAAAGGTTGCACTTCTTCTCACGGACTCTTATTAAGAGACCTGTTAGGAAAAGATGTGGTGACAGAATTTGGCTTTTAGGGAATTGTGACGTTTTGGGATTTTTAAACTGGACACTAGATTTGTGTGAGTAGTATGATCCCACATAAGCATATGCCATGTTATCTCATTTACATTTCCAATTGACATGTCTATAGTAGTATTGATTCATCATGTTCTATTTGTGAGATATTTTATCATATTGTTCTATGACGGTGCTTTGAAAAAAATATTTCACTACTTTGCATATCTGATATCCCATAAAATCAAATCTCTTCCATCCTCTTAATTCACAATTGAGATGAATTCTATTGTTA
Source organism: Bombina bombina (assembly GCF_027579735.1). Lineage (NCBI taxonomy): Eukaryota > Metazoa > Chordata > Amphibia > Anura > Bombinatoridae > Bombina > Bombina bombina. Next base: position 1,104,670,189 of record NC_069499.1, read on the forward strand.
AAATCAACGAGCCGATAAATGCCTTATAATGGTCATTACTGTATATACATTCTGTAAGTTAAGACTGTCCCTTCCTGTGGGACTTGGTGTCAGTGCGTTCATTTAAATCCATCACTTCCATTGCAAAAAATGTAATTTTACCAAACCGATTTTGCATGTTTTATTTACTTATTTTTTCTATTTAACAATGCAAACGTATCTTCCTTATCTTCTTAGCCTAACCCCTTACACAAGCTGGAAATCCTCAAATGAAACTTTGCACCCCCTCCCACATCCTATCCTCTTTTAAATGCAAATTGTTAACCAGCTGCTAAGCGAAGATTTGTATAAGGATATATAGTTTTATTGCACTTGTTACTGTTCCCATGGGTTACACCTTTTGATTTCCACTGAGTGTGTGTCTGTGTATAAACAAAAATAAGCACTGTTTTAATATAATAAATAAAATACACTAAAACACAGTTTTAGCAAATGCAGTTCATATTTATATCTCTTAAAAAACCCTGAAGGAATATGCTTTTTTTGGCCTCCTTGGATTTAGGCATTTTATTTACTATTAGTATTATTTTTATATACATTTTTTCTATTTGCATATTATACTTTAGCAAATGATCATTGTGTTGAAAATAAATATCTTAATATTTACATTGTCCCACAAAACGCCTTTGAGTAGTGTTTATCTTATACTCTTTGCTATAGACAAACAGGGACATACATAAATAAGCTTCTCATACCTTTGTAGTATCTGCTCCATATTATTAATTATTATACATATAAGAATATGTGAAACTAAATTTTTGATGCCTTCAATTTTAATATAATTAATACATTGATAGCGTGTTATAGAGGACATTTTTTTTTATATCAGTAGGGCATTCTACCTTACAACTTAGAATTCAGATTATAGATCATGTCCAACCATTGAGAAGGGCGGTTAATAGGGAGAATAGTCTGAAACATACTGGAGTCTATGTTTCCTAGAGGCATGAATAAGGGGATTTGACCCCCTTTTTGTAAATTATATATGATTAGGGTTGCCAACTTTCTTGGAAGAAAATACAGGCCATGCTAATTAACATAAATTTGCATAAATAATTAAACAGCATAACACAAAAACTAAAGCAGATAGGACTTATTTGAAATGCTCATTTGTTTATAACTGGTATTCATCACAATCAGAAGAAGTTTCACTTTGACAGGGACTTTCAATATTTATTCTTTATTTTCTAAATTGACATGAACCTTAAAAATATCGGTCGTGTCGGTAAAATACCGGCTGGGTGGAAACCCTATATATGATGGAGGTCAGTCCCTGTGTATCCCCTTCTTAGTGACTCAATTTAGTTATGTTATTTAGAATACCATGTACTTGCTTTGCAATAATGTTTCAATGTAAGCTATTATTATTAGTATTATATGTCCAGCCACTAGGTATCATTTGGTTGTAAATATTTGTTGTATCCACTTTTGGTTGAGTTAATAATGGTTTAATATGGGTGAGTTTTAGGACACCTGTTCTGTTAATTGTGAATATCCTGTTGGCGCTTACCACAGTGGTATCTGCTTCTGTTACAGTATCACGCTAATGTGTATTCTAGAACAAGTTATTTGCACTTAGTCATGATCTAAACGTGTATTCAGTGGCATAACCTATCACAGTGATATGGAACTAGAGTGTAGTTTTGCAGAATGTCATGATAATGTCAAGTGTCTTGTTGATCTCACCAATCACAGGTTTGGTAATGGTCTGTCTGGTGATCTAGCTTTTTAATAACGTGGAATTATTTTATGTTTTTCAAGGTAAATAATGTTATGGATGGAAAATTCATAACTGTGAATGTCCCCTGTAAAAGAGAACTCCTACTGTCACCCTGACTTTATTCTCCATAGCCCTTTACACATTCTGCTCTCTGTTTCATCACATTCTCTCCTAAACATCCTGGGTTTTCTACATACATCATTCTTATATCACAGTGATACAATTCCTCCTCCATTTTGTTTTTGTATGTAGAGACTGTCAAAGACCTACAATTTCCACCTAGTTGTCTTTTTTTTGTAGACTGGAGCTTTCCGAAAGTGTATTGTTTATTTTTTATTATCTAACTCCCCTACTTTCATCTGAACTCCTCAGCTAATTGAATATGCTGAACCTAAATTTAATATCATGTGCATGAAAGAACAGGTATTAAGCCTATTGATACATTTTTTTTGCGTAGAAAAAAGTTAACTTTTTAAATAAATTCTGAAACAGAAGGAAATACATAATATTAAAATGTCTGCTGCTCACTTGCCTAAATGGACAACTCATACAGATCTATTGGTGGCCAGTGACTCATCTATGCAAGGATAAAAAAAAAAAAGGTATATTTTTTAAGTTTATAAAAATGTAATATACATTAAAATATTGTTTACATACAACACAAAGAAAATGACTGATATGTCTACAAAAAAACACATTCTCCCATACAGTGCAAATGCTACATGTTCCCCTAAGTGCCAGCAGGGGGCAGACAAACACAGAGAATGCAGTGTATGTACACATTTCATGTTCATTGTGATTACTGGAGCTGTGGAAAAAAAAAACATTTAAATACATTTCTCTATAAAAAAAAATCTTAAGATGCTGATCTGAAAACAATATTTATTTATAGTATTTTAATAAATGTAAACAATTCTCATTGGATATGCAAATTATATAACAATATTAAAGGATTTGGCAAGGTGGGGAAGCATAGTAATCTTAAATATCTAATTATAGAATAGCTAACAAACTGCAGCATAGCCTGATTTAGAGACAAGAGGAACATTTACTACACTTTGCAATATTATAGTATTGATCCTCCAAATTTTCAGGATTAGGTTTACTGTGAATGGTGATTATTTTTGAATATTATTATATGTATGCTCATGTCACCTGCAGTTTTCCAACACCCTATAAAAAAAAAAAAAGACGATAAAAAAACAAAAAACTTTGAGAACCAATTAAATTAAAGTTGTGATCAGACTGGATTTGGACAATTCATTACACAGAATACTTTGTTGTTTTAAACTAAAATTAAAACTATTTTAATCATTATAGCTAATAAAAGGTTTTATAGCTGAGTACTTTGTATTATCCAGATGCCGTACATTTAAAATGCTGTAGAAATGGAGAGGATTTTGGCCCAAGAAGCAGACAGGCTGAAGTCAGAGCAGGTACATACTATTCATCATATTCATGGCATATGACATGATCCTGGAACACTTGTCTGTCTCTCTCCAAAAACAGTTGTTCACAATGCGGGCATTTTAATGTATTCATCTCTGTACTGGTGGGATATGGATCTGAAAATATAAAAGTAATTAATCAGTACTTTATCTATTATTTTATATTTAATCCCCCTCTGCAATATTTTAACAACTGAATTGACAGTAATATATATATATATATAAATAACATTTCATTCACATGTAGTATTTTTCTTATAATTTAGTTTGAATTCCCAGAGTCAAATCAAATTTTCTCTCAGCATTTATATGTTTCATATCAAAAGTTTGGCACATAGTAGGGCCTGTCTCAAGATATATATATATTCTGGAACAATTTCAGACAGGAGAAAAAAAAGTAACTATCCAGGAAAGAAAAACACACTAGTCCCTTAGTATTAACTACAGGAAAAAAGGCAACATTTTTACTTGTCTGCTGTAAATTTTCTCTCATCCACTAATCCTTCACAAGTAAGGTACTTTACTAAGCACACAAATAAAATGTTGCCTGGTCAGCTTTTAATGACCCACTGTCCTGTGCTGCAGAGTGGGCCTGTGGATGAGAAATTTCACATATTACTGTAATCTAGTTTGTCATACAACCTGGAGATCTAAGGTCTGAGGTTTAATACATAGGACTCGTTCAGGATGCATACCATATGGATTTCCATAAAATAGATGAGCAGCCTCAAAAGGGCCCTGATCATAACGAAATTTTCTAAGCTCTTCAGTCTCCACCTTTACTCTCTGTAAAATAAATAAATACATAAAAAATTTAGCAATATGAAAATCACCATCATTTAAAAAAAAGGTTGCTTGTTTGTCAATAATGTTCCCATCATGCACTGTGGTATGCAAGGCTGCAAACTCAGTAACTGTCCACTGAACCGCGAGTAATAAATTAGGACTAATAAAAAGTTCTGCATTCTTTTTGCTTGCCTGTTTAGGGCTCTCTGAATAGAGAGGAAGCTAAAGAGAAAAAAATGGGGGAGAGATAAAGAAAAGACAAAAAGAAAGATAGCAATAAAATGAGAGAATAATGGCACCTTAGCGTAAGAAAAAGGGACACAAACACAAACAGCAAGAGAACAACACAAAAGACCTGAGCTGAGCAATAGAGAGGGAGTTTAGTAGTGCAGATGGATTCGCCATCTTGAATATAACAATATATATGTAACACTTGTTCCAGACTAAATAATACAAATCTTAGAACGTTCTATATATTTTATCTCAAGTTCTCAAAAGACTAAACACCTATATCACCCAAACTGCATAAATGACAACTGCATGACACTAAAAGAAAATGAAACAATACAATTCCTTTATACGATATAGAAAGATGGCATTCTTACTTGGAGGGACACTAGCAATTAAGCACTGCATTGCAAAATAAAAGTTTTAAAATTAATTAACATTATCACAGTTTGCAAGGTTTTGAAAATCAAGAGGAGCTTTAGGTATATTCCTCTTCAAAAGCCTGGCAGAATCAACATTACTGGTCTCCTTGACTGAGACCAATTAGCAATAAATTAGCTTTTCTTTCCTAAGATGTGGTGAGTCCACGGCTTGAGAAATTACTGTTGGGAATATCACTCCTGGCCCGCAGGAGGAGGTAAAGAGCACCACAGTTAAACTGCAAAGTATAACTCCCTTACCCACAACCCCCAGTCATTCTCTTTGCCTTCGGTGCATGGAGGAAGTGAAGTTTAGGTGTCTGAAGAACATTTTTTATTTCATCTACAAACAAGTTTTGGGGTATAGCCGTATTCCACGTCATTCCTTGCAGTCGGGTAGTGCAGGCTTTAAAGCAGTTAGGAACTTGTAAAGAGGTACTTACTGGGTTTTCCTAACAATTGCTGCCCTAGTTTAGAAAGCCAGAGTTGGCTACTATGTTCTTTCTTTTTCAAAGGTCTCTGTGAGGAACTGTGTCCTCTCATACCTTGTAACTGTCTACATGCCGGACAGCGGAGCAGGTAAGTGCTTTTTCTTCCAGTTGGGGAGACCATACAATTAACAAATTAAAAGACACTGCTTTTTTATTGGGGCATAGATAATCCTGTTGTATGGGTTACACTGGGGCATGAAGCAGGCACTGTAGCATGTGTGAGACTAACATTTAAACTCTTTTAAAAAGAAAGGGTAAAATATTTTATCAGTCTTTATTTTTTGACACATTTACTTGCTAAAACAATAATGGTTTAAACTGAAAGTAAGGCTGAATTTTCTATTTCAGCAGCTTATTCATTTTAAACTGTCAGGTTTGAAAAACTAGTTATTTCTGGTACTCAGTGTACCAGAAAGTAGTGCCTCTCTGTGTCACAGCAGTAATTTGAGCTCGGCAGTTGCGGTCACGTGACCGGCTTTACTTCATAACGTTTCTGAGGAAAAATTAGTTTTTCTCCATTTCTGGGTGATCCGGTCTTAATTGGTAGCGGTAAGGCACCTTAGTTAATTGAGGCGTGGGGTTGCCTGAGGGGTATTTTAGAAGTGTATTTGATGTTTATTAAATGTTTTTTCTTAACTTTTCTCACATAATTTTAGCTGGGGATCGATCCTAATTTGGGATAACATTTAAAGTGTATTCTTTCCTTGGCTTATTTTAATTGAATATTAAAATCTTTGAAACTTATCTTTACAAGTTTATTTACTGTTTCACAACATGTCTGATATGGAGCCTTCTCTCATGAATTCATGCTTATTATGTTTAGATGTACAAATTGCAGCTCCTATGCAATTTTGTTCTTCATGTGTCACGAAAACCTTGCAAAATAAAGGTAAACTTTTTGAGCCTAATGCCTCTCAGGATGATGCTGTTAAAATAATATCTCAGCTTTCTCCTGCTACGTCCCAAGCCTCAATGGGATCACGTGCAGTGCCCTGCAGTTCCTCTATAACTCATAGTGGAGTTTATTAAGAAAGCAGAAATTCCTGCACATTTATCTTCAGCGGTATCTGCGGCATTAGCTGCCATTCCCAGATTACAGGGAAAACGCAAGAGGAAATCTAGAAATTCAGAAAGTAAGGTGCCTGTCCTCAGTTCTGCTTCCCAAGTTGCCCTTTCTCATAAGTCTGATGAGGAAGATACATCAGGACTTTCTGAGGGTGAAATCTCAGTCACAGAAGAAGGAATTATACTGTCCGAATCTGAGGTGGTATCCTTCAGATTTAAGCTTGAACACCTTTGTGTATTGTTAAAGGAGATTTTAGCTACTTTAGAGGACTCCGATACCCCTGTCGTTGTCACTCCTAAGAAATATTAAAAACTTAATAGTTTCTTTGATGAACCTTCCACTTCTGAGGTTTTTCCTGTGCTGGACCGTGCTAGAGAGATTATCTCAGAGAAATGGGAGAAACCAGGGGTGTCTTTTTTCCCCGTCTCCCATTTTTAATAAAATGTTTCATGTCGAGGACTTCGTTAAGGACCCTTGGTATACTGTACCCAAAGTTGAAGGGGCCATTTCCACTCTGGCTAAGAGAACCACTATTCCTATTGAGGATAGCTGCTCTTTTAAGGATCCGATGGACAAGAAGCTGGAGGCTTATTTGAAAAAGATTTATGTTCATCAAGGTCTCCAATGGCACCGTGACTAGTGCGGCATCTTATTGGTTCATCGCCTTATCTGATTCTCTTCAAGAAGAGATTTTCTCGGATGAAATTCAAGATAGGATTAAAGCTCTTAAATGGGCTAATTCCTTTACTGCAGATGCCATTTTACAGGTTGTTAGACTAGGAGCTAAAACTTCTAGTTTCGCTTTCCTAGCCCGCAGGGCGTTATGGTTGAAATCCTGGTCTGCGGACGTTTCCTCTAAAGTCAAGCTTCTGATGATTCCTTACAAGGGCAAAACCTTGTTTGGACCCGGTTTGGGTCAAATTATCTCTGATATTACGGGTGGAAGAGGGTCTTTTCTACCTCAAGATAAGAAGAATAGGCCTAAAGGACGTCAGAGTAATTTTCGTTCCTTTCGTAACTTCAGAGGAAAGCCTTCCCCTTCTTCTTCAAAGCAGGAACAATACAAGTCTTCTTGGAAACCCAATCAGTCTTGGAACAAGGGGAAACAATCAAAGAAACCAGCAGCTGATTCCAAATCAGCATGAAAGTTTTGCCCCCGATCCGGGATCAGATCAGGTGGGGGGCAGACTTTATCAGTTCTCTCAAGCCTCGATACGAGATGTCCCAGATCCCAGGGTTACAAATTGGAATTTAAGACTTTTCCTCCCAGAGACAGATTCCATCTCTCAAGATTATCTGCAGACCAGATAAAGAGAGAGTGTTCTTGAAATGTATACTTCATCTTTCCTCCCTGGGAGTGATAGTCCCAGTTCCAGTGCAGGAACAGGGTCTCTGGTTCTACTCCAACCTATTTGTGGTTCCCAAAAAAGAGGGAATTTTCCGTCCCATTCAAGACTTGAAGGGTCTAAACAAGTTTCTCAAAGTTCCATCCTTCAAGATGAAGACTATATACACTCCATTCTTCCTTTAGTACAAGAGGGTCAGTTCATGACAACCATAGACCTAAAGGATGCGTATCTTCATGTTCCTATTCACAGGGACCATCACAGATTCCTGAGATTTGCCTTTCTGGATAAACATTTCGAGTTTGTGGCCCTTCCATTTGGTCTAGCCATGGCTCCCAGAATTTTTTCAAAGGTTCTGGGGGCTCTTTTTGCAGTGATCCATTCTTGTGGAATTGCTGTGGCACCCTACCTGGACGACATATTGGTTCAGACGCCATCTTTTCAACAAGCAAAATCTCACACAGAGATATTGTTGTCTTTTCTTCGTTCTCATGGATGGAATGTGAAGCTGGAAAAAAGCTCCCTTTCCCCTCCTACAAGAGTAGTGTTCTTAGGGACCATAATAGATTCTCTATTGATAATGATTTTTCTGACAGAGGTCAGGAAAAAAAAATATTCCTCTTGCCTCTCTCTTCAGGCTACTGCTTATCCTTCAGTGGCTCAATGTATTGAGGTAATTGGTCTGCTGTTGGCTTCCATGGACATCATTCCTTTTGCTCGATTCCATTTGAGATCTCTCCAGTTGTGCATGCTCAGACAATGGAATGGTGACCATGCAGATCTCTCTCAGAGAATAGAGTTAGATCAGTCGTCAAGGAACTCTCTCCTGTGGTGGATTTCTCAGGAACATTTTTCTCAGGGCACATGCTTTCGGAGACCTTCCTGGGTGATTGTGACCACGGACACCAGCCTGCTGGACTGGGGAGCAGTCTGGAACTCGTTAAAAGCTCAGGGCCTTTGGACTCGGGAGGAGTCTGCTCTTTCCATTAACATCTTGGAGTTGAGGGCGATTTACAATGCTCTATTGGCTTGGCCTCAGTTGTCCTCAGCCAAGTTTATCAGGTGCCAGTCAGACAACCTAACCTCTGAGGCTTACATCAATCACCAGGGGGAAACTTGGAGTTCCTTAGCCATGAAGGAGGTTACTTGGATTCTTCAGTGGGCAAAGACCCACAATTGCTGTCTATCTGCCACATTTCAGGAATAGACAACTGGGAAGTGGATTTTCTGAGCAGACAGACTTTTCATCCCGGGGAGTGGGAACTCCATCCGGAGGTGTTTTCCAGCTAAGTCCTCAAATAGGGGTGCCGGAGTTAGATCTGATGGCGTCCCATTAGAACGCCAAGCTTCCAAGGTACGGTTCAAGGTCAAAAGATCCGCAGGCCATTCTAATAGATGCTCTGGCGGTTCCTTGGGTTTTCAGGTTGGCATACCCGTTTCCTCTGTTTGCTCTCCTTCCACGAGTCATTGCTCGTATCAAACAGGAGAGGGTGTCAGTGATTCTAATAGCCCCTGCATGGCTCATTACAGCTCATTCCACAAGAGCTGTTTCCTCTTCTTGGGCTTTCAAAATTGAAGTTTCTGTGGAACAAATTTGCAAGGCTGCAACTTGGTCTTATCTACATACTTTTTCAAAATTTTCCAAATGTGATATTTTTGCCTCGGCTGAGGCTTTTTTTTGGAGAAAGGTTTTTCAAGCGGTGGTGCCTTCTGTTTAGGACTGCCTGCCTTGTCCCTCCCTATTTATCCGTGTCCTCTAGCTTGGGTATTGGTTCCCAACAGTAATTACTCAAGCCGTGGACTCACCATATCTTAGGAAAGAAAAACAAAATAAATGCTTACCTGATAAATTTCTTTCTTTCCGGATATGGTGAGTCCACAGCCAGACAGTTGTTCTTTTGACTATAACCTCAGGCACCTCTACGCCTATTGTTACTCCTTTTTCTTAATTCCCCTTCGGTCGAATGACTGGGGGTTGTGGGTGAGTGATACTTAGCAGTTTAACTGTGGTGCTCTTTGCCTCCTCCTGCTGGCCAGGAGTGATATTCCCAACAGTAATTACTCAAGCCGTGGACTCACCATATCCGGAAATAAATACATTTATCAGGTAAGCATACATTTGGTTCATCTCTATGTTAAGCAATCACTGTGAAGAATGCTGCGGGCTAAGGTACATTTTACAATACTCCAGATTCTCTAGAGGTAGTGGAACAAGCACACTTTTCAGAGATATTTTACAGCAGAAGAAGGTAAAATCAATACTGTTTTATTTTCATTTATTGGGGAACCTTGCAGCATGTTATATACTGATTTCATATTTGAATAGAAGCATCTTTACCATATATATCTATTTGCAAAAATGCTTCTTGTAAGAGTTATTTTTACTGTGGGGGACATTCAAGCATATGATATTTCACTCTTGCCAGTCTTTAAGACCCAGAGGCAATTTTTTCTTTTAAAATATCATTAGTACGTCCCTTTTAAGGAACAGTAAACGCCTTCAGTGCTAAGAACTCAATCTGCAGATTTCATAAATCTAACTATATATATATATATATATATATATATATATATATATATATATAAACTCTATTCCAATTTTATCTTCCATCCATGTGATTGAAGAAGACTGAGAAGGGACTCAGAGAATTCTTCGGCAAGACGAAAGGATGGTGCTTGCACCAGAATATCGTCCAAGTATGGGGCTACTTCAATACCCTGAGTTTTGGCAACAGCTAGAAGAGCCCACAGAACCTTCGTAAAGATTCTTGGAGCAGTAGCTAGGCCAAACGTAAGGTCAATGAACTGGAAGTGCTGGTCCAGGAATGCAAATCTCAGGAACTGAAAGTGTTCCCTGTGTATTGGAACATGAAAGTAAGCATCCTTTAGATCTATAGTGGTCATAAACTGGCCTTCCTGAATTAAAGGTAGGATGAACCTTATAGTCTCTGTGTTGGATACCCTGGCTACCCCGACTGGGTAGCTCCGCCAAACGGGTCCTGCTTCCTCCCTGCCGACTGCAGCTATGTAGCTGGCAAGTGACCACAGCCTGTAGCCACCCCTGATGCCCGACAGCACCAGAATTCAGGGTCCCACCCTGTGGCAGACTCCAGCTACCCAGACTAGGTAGCTCTGCCAGAGGGTCCTTCCTCTGCCTGGAACAGGCTGCTATGTAGCCCAGTAAAGTGATTTTAGCTGGAGCCCACCCAAATAACTAGACATACTAGCATTCAGATGAAACAGGAACTGATTTTATTGTAAAACATACACTCCTTTTATACACAAAGCTCATCTTGATAAGACAATGGACAATCCCACAATTTTCCTGCCATTCCTGACCCTCCAGACAGGCCAGCGCCTCCACAGCAGCCATAGTCCCACAGAATTCCAGGACCCAGATGTGACGGTTTCAGGGTGTCAATTAAAAGCTCTCGGTCCCCAGATGCTACAGTCTCAAAAGCAGCGTTCATTACTGGGGACCGGATATACAGCCCGTTGAAGTTATGGGGTTAGGGGTGTCCAAAGACGCTGGTTCCCAAAGAAGCTTCCCTCCATTAATTCCCCCAATTCTTGTCCTCCCTAGGGGCTACAAATCCCCAAAAGAGCAAAGCTCTGGGGCAAAGGGTCGCTGGAGCGACCAGGGGTAAAGTTAGCGGGTGTCCTGCTGTTCTGTGGCTGACCGGGAGTTCCAGGAGCCCGGCCAGCCTCAGCGGGGTTAGGCGGGTGTCCATTGTGAGCTGACCGACCGGGAGTTCCAGGAGCCTGGACAGCCTAGGAGGCTTTTCCAGGTCAGAAATCAACTCTTCCATGACCAAGTGTACACAGCAACTCAACACATAGCACACATCTGGGAGATCCCGTAAGCCATGAAATGGCCAAATCTAATGTAACAGGGAGTGAGCCATGTATTAGTGGGGTGGGGGTTAGCCTTGGGGGTCTGGTATCCATGACAGTCTCTACCTTGGTGGAAGGGACGCTGAGAAATTTGTTTAAGCACTTTAGGTGCAGAATCGGGCGGAAAGTTCCCTCCTTCTTTGGGACCACGAAAAGGTTTGAATAAAACCCCAAACCTCTTTCTTCGATAAGCACCGGGACAACAACTCCTAAGGCGGAAAGATCCCGAACGCACCCTAGAAAGGCATCCCTCTTTTCTGGCCTGGTAGACAGATTCCAAAGAGGGACTCTGCCCCTTGGTGGATGAGATTTGATGCCTATCATGTATCCCTGAGATACCAACTCCAGGACCCACGGATCCTGTATGTCCTTGAACCAGGCATCTGAAAAAAGAGACGGTCTGCCCCTACATGATCCGATCCCGGATCAGGGGCCACCCCTTTATGCCGATTTGTTTTAGGCGGGCCTCTTATTCTGCTTGGATTTATTCCAGGACTGAGCCAGCTTCCAAGTACTCTTGGGTTGTTCGGGCTTGGAGGAGGATTGTTGTCGTTGGGATTTGTCAGACCGAAAATTAGAAGATTGTCGTCCCTTAGACTTGTTCATCTTATCTTGCTGTAGGAAGGCACCCTTGCCTCCAGTAACCGTATAAATAATAGAGTCCAGGCCTGGACCAAATAAAATCTTTCCCTTGAAGGGAAGAGAAAGGAGTCTGGACTTAGAAGTCATATCTGCAGACCAAGACTTTAACCAGAGAGCCCGGCGGGCTAGGACTGCAAAGCCCTTTGCATTTAGGCGAATAAATTGCATGTTCGCATCACAGATAAAAGAATTAGCAATTCTCAGATCTTTAATTCTGTCTTGATATCCTCGAGGGGAGACTTAACCTCAATGAGTTCCGACAAAGAGTCGCACCAGTAGGTAGCCGCTCCGGCAACAGCGGCAACTGCAGCCGCCGGTTGAAACAAAAAACCTGTATGTTGAAACATCTTTTTAGAAAGGTTTCCATATTCTTATCCATCGGCTCACTGAACGAAGAACTATCCTCAAGAGGTATAGTTGTATTTTTAGCAAGCGTAGAGATAGCACCATCCACCTTAGGAATGGAGCCCCACAAATCCAGTTGAGAGTCCGGGACCAACTTTTTAAAAGTAGACGAGGGGGAAAAGGAAGAACCAATTCTTTCCCATTCGTTCTTAATAATGTTCGCCATCTTAACCGGCACAGGAAAAGTCAAAGGAACTTTCCTGTCTTCGTAAACTCTGCCTAATTTAGGTATCATAGGTTCTTCAGGCAGCACGGTCTCTGGAACCTCTAACGTAGACAGAACCTCCTTTAATACAAAACGCAAGTGCTTAATTTTAAATCTAAAGGATGGTTCCTCCACAGCAGGAGGCTTAGACACTAAAGACTCTGACCCAGAAAGTTTACCCTCTGAAGCAACAGAGGTTAACTCATCATTGGATAACTGGGACATAATAGCTAAATCCGATAAATATTTAGATGACTCCGGGTCAGGAGAGCTATGTTTACCCTTTCTGTTGCGTTTGTTAGAGCGAAGTAATGCACTGAGCACCGCAGACACCGCCGTTTGTAACTGCGTGGCAAAGTTCGCAGGAAGAAGGCCCCTCCGGATGGAGGATTATATGTGTTAAGGGGGAACTGCATGTGGTGTGGATAATGTAGTAAGGGTAGTAATCTCACGGGGCTCTGAGTTCTGAGAGGTAGACGGCACAGAGGGACTAAGAGCCTTAGCAGGCTTGTCTTCCTTCTTAGACTTTATAACGGTGTTAAGACATGTGGAACATAATTGAGTGGGCGGTAAAAAAAAAGGCCTCCTCACAATATAAACAGGTATGATTTAGTACAGAAGGAGTACCTTCTAACATGTCAGAGTCCTCCATAGCTCAGGTTATACCCACAGAAGGACACAAATAAAAACATTTTTTTTATTATAGAAAACTCACCTTTATACTCCCAATGGCTGGGGCACTCACCACCTCCTAGACCCAGATAGTTAACAGAGGAAACGCTCTCCTCAGGTTCAAATATCAGCCGGAATGGAAAAAATTAACATAGACCACACCCGGTCATATGAAGTGCAAGACAGTACTTCTCCTGTTATTACAAGTACAGAAAGTAATAGGAGCTGTGCAACACTTTAAAAAACAAAAGTGTAACTTAAAAATGAACCCGGTTTGTTCCAGCCAAAAACACACAGTCTATCAGCCCAGGAAAAATTCACAAAAAGCAGCATGTAAATAATGAATACACTGCTTAATTAACCCTAACTGTTCAATAAACCCCCTTCAAACGATATTAACCCTGTGTCAGGACCTTTTTTACCTTTTTACCTTCACTGTTCCTTTAAGTCCTTAATTGGTTCCACTACCGTACTTAAGTCCATCAGTCCCAGCATGCTTTGCTGGATTATTGTTTCCTGCACCGTCAGTAGGTGTGTTGTACTCTAGCCTATCGGCAACTCAGCCTTTTCCGCTAGCCTCAAGCAGCTAAAGGTCACAAGCCGGAAGTCTCCCTGACGTTCCACGGATCACTACAGACCTCGCACTCATCGCGGTGTGACAGCTTACTTACCCTCGTCATCAGCAGCAGCCGGACTTCAACTCGTGCAGTCGCACAAACCAGCACCGCTGCCATCCGCCTGCAGGCTCAGCTAAACTCTCTCTCCACTGTACAGCTTTCCAGTGATTGCACGCAGCAGGGATTATCAGGTCGTATGCTGAACTGTTATTTGCCATATTCTTGTATCTCATACTATTGCCAGAACGTTATATGTGTATCAAGTTCATATGCTAAGTGTTACCTTAAGTTTACCACCATTGCTAACACCCTATTACACGTACCTTGCCTGAAAGTTATTAGTGAAGTTCCCCTGATTGAACTTGCCACTTTCCTTAAGGGCTATAATAAGACAGTAAGAATATCTGTAGGCTACAGCTACTTGACGTTATCCTCACTGTCACAAAACCCACTTGATTTAGAATTAGTGCCTGTAGCACATTTAATACAACACTGCACATACCACTGTTTAATTGATAGGAAGAGCTACTCAGACAACCAAAACTCAGTATATTCTATATATACTGATATAATAATCCAGCCCTAGAAAAGTTAATTATCAGTGGAATGGATCCAGCAGAAGTTGCAAACCAAGTTGTGGTTCTTACACAGCGCATGGATTCCCTATCTCAGACAATAAAGAACATTCAAACTGAAACTCAAATCCTGAAAGACCGTCTCAGAGAAATTTATGCAGCCAAAGCTCCACATACTGAGACGCAGCCTGAGCCTCAGGTCACCTCCCCTGATAAGTTCAGTGGTAACAGGGCTACCTTCAAATAATTCAGAAACGCCTGCTTGTTATTATTTGCGCTTAAACCCAGAACTTACAACACTTACAGGTTGAACGTTTTAACCACTATCTCTTACTTGAGGGGGGAACCGCGGATTTGGGCCTTTATGAGACCCAGAATCCCATTTTGAACTCCCTAGATGAGTTCCTAAAAGCCTTCTCATCGTTATACGATGACCCTTTCAAGCAGAATACGGCTGAATTAACCCTCAGGGCTCTTAAACAAGGGAGATATCCCGTGGAAGATTACATTTCACAGTTTAAAATTCATGCCATTGAGTCCAAATGGAATGAGGTCTCACTAAGGAACCAGTTCAGGTTAGGGCTCTCTGAAGACATAAAAGATGAGCTCTCCCGGATTGGTGTGCCTGAGAGATTGGAAGATTTATTTAACCTCTGTACCATCATAGACAGGCGTCATCGTGAGCGTAAACTTGAGAAGGCCAGTACCTCCTCCTCATTCAAGCGTTACACTCCCTGTACTACCACTCCTAAAGATATTGAGTCCCCAATGGACATAGGGTTCTTAAGAGGCCCTCTCACCACAGATGAGAAAAATAGAAGACGTGCATTAAACCTATGCATGTACTGTGCATCTACAGAGCATGATGTGAAAACCTGTCCTCTTCTATAAAAGACAAAATCGGGTACGAGACCTATCATTTCTCTTAGTATACCTCTAACAAATAGCCCTAAACCTTACTTCATGTTACCTCTCTTCTTACAGTGGGACTCACAGCGCCTAAAATCTGAGGCTTTAATCGATACCGTGGCATGTGGCAACTACATCGACAATGAGTTTGTTGTTCAAAATAAAATACCTATCCAAGCAAAACTGTCTCCTGTGTCTATTAACCTTATTGATGGTTCTTCGCTTTCCTCAGGTCCAATTACACACAAGACCATACCGATGCTTCTTTGTACAAATACTGGTCATAGAGAATTTATATGTTTTGATGTAATTCCCAGTCATATCTACCCTTTAATCCTAGGTTTATCTTGGCTTAAGATTCACAAACCCAAATTCAATTGGCAACATATGACATTAACACTGTCCTCACAATATTGCAAACTAACATGTTTCCCTTTACATAACATTCTACTCACAACTAACTCAGCCCTACCTTCAGAATACAAAGATTTTCAGGATGTCTTTAATAAAACTGAAGCTGAAACTCTACCACCCCATAGGCCGTATGATTGCCCTATAGACCTCTTACCTAGAGCGACTATACCATATGGCCATATTTACCCCCTGTCCAAGCCTGAGTTAGATCATTCAAAGGCCTATATACAGGAGAATTTAGCTAAGGGGTTCAGTCATTAAGGCCCATAATAAACTACAGAGAACTGAACAAGAGAACAAAAAAGAACCGATACCCACTCCCTCTCATTCCAGATTTGATAGAGAGGTTATGTACTGCCAAGGTCTACACCAAATTGGATCTCAGGGGTGCATATAACCTCGTTAGAATGAGAGCCGGAGATGAGTGGCTGACAGCCTTTCAAACCCGATATGGCCTCTATGAATATACTGTCATGCCATTCGGTTTATGTAACGCTCCGGCAACATTTCAGTGTTTCATAAATGACATATTTAGAGACATATTAGATATCTTCATTGTAGTATACCTTGACGACATACTCATCTTCTCAGATAACTTGCAACAACACCATAAACATGTCAGAACAGTTTTAGCCCGCTTATGCGAAAATAAATTATATGCAAAACTTGAGAAATGTGAATTCAACACCACTCAGGTTACTTTCTTAGGTTATGTTATTTCCAACACTGGTGTTAAGATGGACAACACAAAGATCCATGCTATTACACACTGGCCTACCCCAAAGTCTAGGAAGGAGGTACAAAGATTCCTAGGCTTCGCCCACTTCTATTGAAAATTCATCCGAAACTTTGCCTCAATTGCTAAACCATTGACTAATTTGACCATGTTAGACAAAACATTTACTTGGACGCAAGATTGTCAAAAGGTATTTCAACAACTTAAATCGATGTTTACCACAGCTCCGATATTACAGTTCCCTGATACTAACTTGCAATACATCATTGAAGTTGACGCATCTGATTTCACTTTAGGGGCTGTACTTTTGCAAAAGCAGTCCCTCACGGATACTATGCACCCCGTTGCATATTACTCTAGGCTTATGGTTCCAGCTGAACGGAATTATCCGGTGGGCGAAAAAAAACTGCTCGCCATCAAATGCGCATCTGAACAGTGGCGCCATCTACTAGAAGGAGCTACTTACCCTATCATTGTGATAACAGACCACAAAAACCTTCAGTACCTACAGAACAACATAACCTTGTCTGCCAGACAACTCCGCTGGAGTCTGTACTTTCTTCTGTTATGTGTGATCAGTCCACGGGTCATCATTACTTCTGGGATATAACTCCTCCCCAACAGGAAATGCAAGAGGATTCACCCAGCAGAGCTGCATATAGCTCCTCCCCTCTACGTCAGTCCCAGTCATTCTCTTGCACCCAACGACTAGATAGGATGTGTGAGAGGACTATGGTGATTATACTTAGTTTTTATGACTTCAATCAAAAGTTTGTTATTTTACAATAGCACCGGAGCGTGTTATTACTTCTCTGGCAGAGTTTGAGGAAGAATCTACCAGAGTTTTTTACTATGATTTTAACCGGAGTAGTTAAGATCATATTGCTGTTCTCGGCCATCTGAGGGAGGTAAAAGCTTCAGATCAGGGGACAGCGGGCAGATGAATCTGCATTGAGGTATGTTGCAGTTTTTATTTTCTGAATGGAATTGATGAGAAAATCCTGCCATACCGTTATAATGACATGTATGTATACACTTCAGTATTCTGGGGATGGTATTTCACCGGAACTACTCTGTTAAAAGTCACTAATCCTTTTAATAAGTATTTATCATGTTAAACGTTTTTGCTGGAATGTAGAATCGTTTACATTTCTGAGGTACTGAGTGAATAAATATTTGGGCATTATTTTCCACTTGGCAGTTGTTTGATTTTAATTGTGACAGTTTCGTTTCTCTTCACTGCTGTGTGTGAGGGGGAGGGCCGTTTTTGGCGCTCTTTGCTACGCATCAAAAAATTCAAGTCAGTTACTCTTATATTTCCTGCATGATCCGGTTCATCTCTGACAGATCTCAGGGGTCCTCAAACTTCTTTGGAGGGAGGTAGATTCTCTCAGCAGAGCTGTGAGAATTTTATATTGACTGTGAATAAAAACGTTGCTCTGTAATTTTTATGTCAAAGTTAATTATTGTTATTTTACTAATGGGAACAAACCTTTGCTAAAAGTTGTGTTGTTTTAAAGTTTGATGCTATAACTGTTTTTCAGTTCATTATTTCAACTGTCATTTAATCGTTTAGTACCTCTTTGAGGCACAGTACGTTTTTACTAAAAAAGATTATAACCAAGTTGCAAGTTTATTGCTAGTGTGTTAAACATGTCTGACTCAGAGGAAGATATCTGTGTCATTTGTTCCAATGCCAAGGTGGAGCCCAATAGAAATTTATGTACTAACTGTATTGATGCTACTTTAAATAAAAGTCAATCTGTACAATGTGAACAAATTTCACCAAACAGCGAGGGGAGAGTTATGCCGACTAACTCGCCTCACGCGGCAGTACCTGCATCTCCCGCCCGGGAGGTGCGTGATATTATGGCGCCTAGTACATCTGGGCGGCCATTACAGATAACATTACAAGATATGGCTACTGTTATGACTGAAGTTTTGTCTAAATTACCAGAACTAAGAGGCAAGCGTGATCACTCTGGGGTGAGAACAGAGTGCGCTGACAATACTAGGGCCATGTCTGATACTGCGTCACAGCTTGCAGAGCATGAGGACGGAGAGCTTCATTCTGTGGGTGACGGTTCTGATCCAAACAGATTGGATTCAGATATTTCAAATTTTAAATTTAAATTGGAGAACCTCCGTGTATTACTAGGGGAGGTCTTAGCAGCTCTCAATGATTGTAACACCGTTGCAATACCAGAGAAACTGTGTAGGTTGGATAAATACTTTGCGGTACCGGCGAGTACTGACGTTTTTCCTATACCTAAGAGACTAACTGAAATTGTTACTAAGGAGTGGGATAGACCCGGTGTGCCGTTCTCACCCCCTCCAATATTTAGAAAGATGTTTCCAATAGACGCCACCACTCGGGACTTATGGCAAACGGTCCCTAAGGTGGAGGGAGCAGTTTCTACTTTAGCTAAGCGTACCACTATCCCGGTGGAGGATAGCTGTGCCTTTTCAGATCCAATGGATAAAAAATTAGAGGGTTACCTTAAGAAAATGTTTGTTCAACAAGGTTTTATATTGCAACCCCTTGCATGTATCGCGCCGATTACGGCTGCGGCAGCATTTTGGATTGAGTCTCTGGAAGAGAACCTTAGTTCATCTACGCTAGACGACATTACGGACAGGCTTAGAGTCCTTAAACTAGCTAATTCATTCATTTCGGAGGCCGTAGTACATTTAACCAAACTTACGGCTAAGAACTCAGGATTCGCCATACAGGCACGTAGGGCGCTGTGGCTAAAATCCTGGTCAGCTGATGTTACTTCTAAGTCCAAATTACTTAATATACCTTTCAAGGGGCAGTCTTTATTTGGGCCCGGTTTGAAAGAAATTATCGCTGACATTACAGGAGGTAAGGGCCACGCCCTACCTCAAGACAAAGCCAAAGCTAAGGCTAGACAGTCTAATTTTCGTCCCTTTCGGAATTTCAAAACAGGAGCAGCATCAACCTCCACTGCACCAAAACAGGAGGGAGCTGTGGCTCGTTACAGGCAAGGCTGGAAGCCTAACCAGTCCTGGAACAAGAGCAAGCAGGCCAGGAAACCTGCTGCTGCCCCAAAGACAGCATGAACCGAGAGCCCCCGATCCGGGACCGGATCTAGTGGGGGGCAGACTTTCTCTCTTCGCCCAGGCCTGGGCAAGAGATGTTCAGGATCCCTGGGCGCTAGAGATCATATCTCAGGGATACCTTCTAGACTTCAAAGTATCTCCCCCAAGAGGGAGATTTCATCTGTCAAGGTTGTCAACAAACCAGATAAAGAAAGAAGCGTTTCTACGCTGTGTACAAGATCTGTTATTAATGGGAGTGATCCATCCGGTTCCGCGGTCGGAACAAGGACACGGGTTCTACTCAAACCTGTTTGTGGTTCCCAAAAAAGAGGGAACTTTCAGGCCAATCTTAGATTTAAAGATTCTAAACAAATTCCTAAGAGTTCCATCGTTCAAAATGGAAACTATTCGGACAATCTTACCCATGATCCAAAAGGGTCAGTACATGACCACAGTGGATTTAAAAGATGCTTACCTTCACATACCGATTCACAAAGATCATCACCGGTATCTAAGGTTTGCCTTCTTAGACAGGCACTACCAGTTTGTAGCTCTACCATTCGGATTGGCTACGGCTCCAAGAATCTTCACAAAGGTTCTGGGTGCCCTTCTGGCGGTACTAAGACCGCGAGGGATTTCGGTAGCTCCGTACCTAGACGACATTCTAATTCAAGCTTCAAGCTTTCAAACTGCCAAGTCTCATACAGAGTTAGTTCTGGCATTTCTAAGGTCGCATGGATGGAAAGTGAACGAAAAGAAGAGTTCTCTTTTTCCTCTCACAAGAGTTCCATTCTTGGGGACTCTTATAGATTCTGTAGAAATGAAGATTTACCTGACAGAAGACAGATTAACAAAGCTTCAAAATGCATGCCGTGTCCTTCATTCCATTCAACACCCGTCAGTAGCTCAATGCATGGAGGTGATCGGCTTAATGGTAGCGGCAATGGACATAGTACCTTTTGCACGCCTACACCTCAGACCGCTGCAATTGTGCATGCTAAGTCAGTGGAATGGGGATTACTCAGATTTGTCCCCTACTCTGAATCTGAATCAAGAGACCAGAAATTCTCTTCTATGGTGGCTTTATCGGCCACACCTGTCCAGGGGGATGCCATTCAGCAGACCAGACTGGACAATTGTAACAACAGACGCCAGCCTACTAGGTTGGGGCGCTGTCTGGAATTCTCTGAAGGCTCAGGGACTATGGAATCAGGAGGAGAGTCTCCTTCCAATAAACATTCTGGAATTGAGAGCAGTTCTCAATGCCCTTCTGGCTTGGCCCCAATTAACAACTCGGGGGTTCATCAGGTTTCAGTCGGACAACATCACGACTGTAGCTTACATCAACCATCAGGGAGGGACAAGAAGCTCCCTAGCAATGATGGAAGTATCAAAGATAATTCGCTGGGCAGAGTCTCACTCTTGCCACCTGTCAGCAATCCACATCCCGGGAGTGGAGAACTGGGAGGCGGATTTCTTGAGTCGCCAGACTTTTCATCCGGGGGAGTGGGAACTTCATCCGGAGGTCTTTGCCCAAATACTTCGACGTTGGGGCAAACCAGAGATAGATCTCATGGCGTCTCGCCAGAACGCCAAACTTCCTCACTACGGGTCCAGATCCAGGGATCCGGGAGCGGTTCTGATAGATGCTTTGACAGCACCTTGGAACTTCGGGATGGCTTATGTGTTTCCACCCTTCCCGCTGCTTCCTCGATTGATTGCCAAAATCAAACAGGAGAGAGCATCAGTGATTCTAATAGCGCCTGCATGGCCACGCAGGACTTGGTTTGCAGATCTAGTGGACATGTCATCCTGTCCGCCTTGGTCTCTACCTCTAAGACAGGACCTTCTGATACAGGGTCCATTCAAACATCAAAATCTAACTTCTCTGAAGCTGACTGCTTGGAAATTGAACGCTTGATTTTATCAAAACGTGGTTTTTCTGAGTCGGTTATTGATACCCTGATACAGGCTAGGAAGCCTGTTACCAGAAGGATTTACCATAAAATATGGCGTAAATACCTATACTGGTGCGAATCCAAAGGTTACTCCTGGAGTAAGGTTAGGATCGCTAGGATATTGTCCTTTCTACAAGAAGGTTTAGAAAAGGGTTTATCAGCTAGTTCATTAAAGGGACAGATTTCAGCTCTGTCCATCTTGTTACACAGGCGTCTGTCAGAAAATCCAGACGTCCAGACCTTTTGTCAGGCTTTAGCTAGGATCAAGCCTGTGTTTAAAGCTGTTGCTCCGCCATGGAGTTTAAACTTAGTTCTTAACGTTTTACAGGGTGTTCCGTTTGAACCCCTTCATTCCATTGATATAAAGTTGTTATCTTGGAAAGTTCTGTTTTTAATGGCTATTTCCTCGGCTCGAAGAGTCTCTGAGTTATCAGCCTTACATTGTGATTCTCCTTATCTGATTTTTCACTCAGACAAGGTAGTTCTGCGTACTAAACCTGGGTTCTTACCTAAGGTAGTCACTAACAGGAATATCAATCAAGAGATTGTTGTTCCATCCTTGTGTCCAAATCCTTCTTCAAAGAAGGAACGTCTTCTACACAATTTGGATGTAGTTCGTGCCCTCAAGTTCTACTTGCAGGCAACTAAAGATTTTCGCCAAACTTCTTCCCTGTTTGTCGTTTATTCTGGACAGAGGAGAGGTCAAAAAGTTTCTGCTACCTCTCTCTCTTTTTGGCTTCGTAGCATAATACGTTTAGCCTATGAGACTGCTGGACAGCAGCCTCCTGAAAGAATTACAGCTCACTCCACTAGAGCTGTGGCTTCCACTTGGGCCTTTAAGAATGAGGCCTCGGTTGAACAGATTTGCAAGGCTGCAACTTGGTCTTCGCTTCATACTTTTTCCAAATTTTACAAATTTGACACTTTTGCTTCTTCGGAGGCTATTTTTGGGAGAAAGGTTCTTCAGGCAGTGGTTCCTTCTGTATAATGAGCCTGCCTATCCCTCCCGTCATCCGTGTACTTTTGCTTTGGTATTGGTATCCCAGAAGTAATGATGACCCGTGGACTGATCACACATAACAGAAGAAAACATAATTTATGCTTACCTGATAAATTCCTTTCTTCTGTTGTGTGATCAGTCCACGGCCCGCCCTGTTTTAAGGCAGGTAAATATCTTTTAAATTATACTCCAGTCACCACTTCACCCTTGGTTACTCCTTTCTCGTTGATTCTTGGTCGAATGACTGGGACTGACGTAGAGGGGAGGAGCTATATGCAGCTCTGCTGGGTGAATCCTCTTGCATTTCCTGTTGGGGAGGAGTTATATCCCAGAAGTAATGATGACCCGTGGACTGATCACACAACAGAAGAAAGGAATTTATCAGGTAAGCATAAATTATGTTTTTCCCGTTTTGATTTTGTAATAACATACCGACCAGGTACTCAAAAACGGAAAGGCAGATGCACTCTCCAGAAGAGATACCAGACGTCTTATGCAAGATGTTCCTACTACTGTAATACCTAAATCAAAATTTCTTGGATTGCTTATTAACCATCACCCAGATCTAAGGAAGTCCTAGCTACTTGACTCTACCATTCCACTTCAGCTTCTACATATGAAACAGAACGGACTTTATTACCACAGAGACCAGCCCTACATACCAGTAGAATACAGACCAGAGCTCCTCAGGTCTAGCCATGACTCCCCTCTTACTGGACATCTGGGAGCTCGGAAAACTTTGGAGATACTCAGACGATCTTGTTGGTGGCCCTCGATGACCAACTCACTCAAGGATTACATTTCACATTGTTCCATTTGTGCAACTTCCAAGCCTTCACATCAGTACCCAGTCGGTCTTTTGCAGCCTTACACGGTCCCCAAATCACTGTGGTCTGACATTGCCATGGATTTTATTGTCGACCTACCGAAATCATCCTCCTACACTACAATCTTGGTTGTGGTCGATATGCTGTCCAAAATGGCACATTTTATACCAGCTATTGGACTACCTACCGCCCACCAGACTTGTGAATTGTTCATCAAGGAGATAGTCCGGCTCAATGGCTTACCTACTGTCATACTCACCAACAGGGGTTCACAATTCACGTCTAGATTCTGGAAACAACTTTGCCAGTCTTTACAGATCACTCAAAAAATTGCAACCTCTTACCACCCACAGACTAATGGTCAAGCAGAACGGACTAACCAGTGGCTTGAGCAATACCTTCGCTGCTTTTGCTCAAACCACCAGGATACCTGGGCAAGGCATTTACAATTAGCGGAATTTGCATACAATAACGCCACTAACTCTTCAACAGCCTATAGCCCTTTCTACATCAACTGTGGCATACATCCTAGGATCAACTATTCCCCTTATATTCCATCTCCCAATCCACAAGTGAACGACACAGTCAATAAAATCTCACAGACTTTCACCATCATCCAGGATAACATCAAACTAGCTCAGGCCTCTCATAAGAAATATGACTTACGCCATAGTCCACAACCCAAATACCAGGTGGGACAGCTAGTTTGGCTCTCCACCAAAAATCTCAGATTGCACACGCCTTCGAGGAAACTAAGTAAACTATTCATCGGACCATTCCCGATATGGGCTGTCTCCAATCTTGCTGTTACCCTACCACTTCTGGACTCATACAAACTTAATTCAACTTTCCATGTCTCTCTTGTAAAACCCTGTCTCTCCAAAGATGTGAAACCTCACTCCATTTCACATGACCTCAACCAACCACCAGATGTGGATTATGAGGTGCAGGCTATTCTGGATTCTAGACGCCGACGAGACATCCTGGAATATCTCATTCATTGGAAAGGGTATGATCATGACGAGGACTCCTGGGAGCCTGCCTCCTCTGTTTAAGCTCCCAGGTGTGTCTCCTTGTTCCACCGGCGGCATCCAGACAGACCTGGTCCTTGACCCACGCAGTGGTTATCCTTGGGGGGGGATCTATGTCAGGAGCTCTTTTACCTTTTTACCTGTACTTAAGTCCATCAGTCCCAGCAAGCTTTGCTGGATTATTGTTTCCTGCACCGTCAGTAGGTGTGTTGTACTCTAGCCTATTGGCAACTTAGCCTTTTCCTCTAGCCTCAAGCAGCTAACGGTCACAATCCGGAAGTCTCCCTGACGTTCCACGGATCACTACAGACCCCGCACTCATCGCGGTGTGACAGTTTACTTACCCTCGTCATCAGCAGCAGCCGGACTTCAACTCGTGCAGTCGCACAAACCAGCACTGCTGCCATCTGCCTGCAGGCTCAGCTAAACTCTCTCTCCACCGTACAGCTTTCCAGTGATTGCACACAGCAGGGATTATCAGGTCGTATGCTGAACTGTTATTTGCCATATTCTTGTATCTCGTACTATTGCCAGAACGTTATATGTGTATCAAGTTAATCTGCTAAGTGTTACCTTAAGTTTACCACCATTACTAACATCCTATTACACGTACCTTGCCTGAAAGTTATTAGTGCAGTTCCCCTGATTGAACTTGCCACTTTCCTTAAGGGTTATAATAAGACAGTAAGAATAACTGTAGGCTACAGCTACTTGACGTTATCCTCACTGTCACAAAACCCACTTGATTTAGAACTAGTGCCTGTAGCACATTTAATACAACACTGCACATACCACTGTTTAATTGATAGGAAGTGTTACTCAGACAACCAAAACTCAGTATATTCTATATATACTGATACCCTGGATCCTATCAAGGTATAAAGGAGCCACACTGTGACCCTGTTATAGCTTTTTATGTGTAAAAATTGAAACAATCTTACCTCCAGGATCCATGCTGTGGAACAGAACAAAGCATCTCAAGTGTGACAGTCTTATAGCAGCGCTCCTGACATGGACTTGAGTGAGAGAAAGCAGAGAGTGAAATTTGTCAACACTGATTGCTTAGGAGCTGTTAGCAGTAGTCTGGATGGTTTTGCAGAAAAACTCTCCCTGCATCTCCCCACTCTAACTTTCATCAATACTCTCACTGAGAGGTTGACATGATTACTTACAACTCCAGTCCTATCTTGAAGGGCAGATACCCTTTTTCAGGACTCTCTGAATCTTCTGACACTTCTTTGCCACCTCCTAACGTGAGGAAAAGCAAAGAATGACTGGGGTAATGAGGAAGTGGGAGGGATATTTAAGCCTTTGGCTGTTTTTTTTGCCTCCTCCTGGTAGCCTTGTGTTGTATTTCCCAACAGTAAGGAATAAAGCTGTGGACTCTCCCTATCTTAGGAAGGTAATACTTTTTATTTTCAAAACCAGAGAGTGCTTTTTTCTTGGCAGCTTATTATTATTTGCACCCTGGTGCCTAACTGACTGGTTTGGTGAGAGTGCTTCTGACTTGAAGATGAAAACCCCAAATCCACAATCTCAGAAAATTAGAATATTGTGAAAAGGTGCAATAGTCTAGGCTCAAAGTGTCCCACTCTAATCAGCTAATTAAGCTATAACACCTGCAAAGGGTTCCTGAGCCTTTAAATGGTCTCTCAGTCTGGTTCAGTAGGAATCACAATCATGGGAAAGACTGCTGACCTGACCGTTGTGCAGAAAACCATCATTGACACCCTCCATAAGGAGGGAAAGCCTCAAAAGGTAATTGCAAAAGAAGTTGGATGTTCCCAAAGTGCTGTATCAAAGCACATTAATAGAAAGTTATGTGGAAGGGAAAAGTTTGGAAGAAAAAGGTGCACAAGCAGCAGGGATGACCGCAGCCTGGAGAGGATTGTCAGGAAAAGGCCATTCAAAAGTGTTGGGGACTTTCACAAGGTCTCAGGCTGGAGTCAGTGCATCAAGAGCCACCACACACAGACGGATCCTGGATATGGGCTTCAAATGTCGTATTCCTCTTGTCAAGCCACTCCCGAACAACAAACAACGTCAGAAGCGTCTTACCGGGGATAAAGAAAAACAGACCTGGTCTGTTTCTCAGTGGTCCGAAGTTCTCTTTTCTGATGAGAGCAAATTTTGCATCTCATTTGGAAACCAAGGACCCAGAGTATGGAGGAAAAATGGAGAGACACACACTGCAAGATGCTTGAAGTCCAGTGTGAAGTTTCCACAGTCTGTGTTGATTTGGGGAACCATGTCATCTGCTGTTGTTGGTCCACTGTGCTTCATTAAGTCCAGGGTCAACACAGCCGTCTACCAGGTGATTTTGGAGCACTTCATGCTTCCTTCCGCAGACAAGCTCTATGGGGATGCTGACTTCATTTTCCAGCAGGACTTGGCACCTGCCCACACTGCCAAAAGCACCAAAACCTGGTTCAATGACCGTGGGATTACTGTGCTTGATTGGCCAGTAAACTCACCTGATCTGAACCCCATAGAGAATCTATGGGGCATTGCCAAGAGAAAGATGAGAGACATGAGACCAAACAATGCAGAAGAGCTGAAGGCCGCTATTTAAGCTTCCTGGTCTTCCATAACACCTCAGCAGTGCCACAGGCTGATAGCTTCCATGCCACACCGCATTGAGGCAGTAATTGCTGCAAAAGGGGCCCAAACCAAGTACTGAGTACATACAGTATGCATGCTTATACTTTTCAGAGGTCCGATATTGTTCTATGTACAATCATTGTTTTATTGATTGCATGTAATATTCTGAGATTGTGGATTTGGGGTTTTCATGAGCTGCAGGCCATAATCATCACAATTATGACAAATCACGGCTTGAACTATCTTGCTTTGCATGTAATGAGTCTATGTCATATATTAGTTTCAACTTTTAAGTTGCATTAGTGAAATAAATGAACTTTTGCACTATATTCTAATTTTTCGAGTTTCACCTGTGTATGTATATATATATATATATATATATATATATATATATATATATACACACACACACACACACATATATTTATGAAAATGTAGCTCATGATTTTGTTGACCCTTTTCTTTTCAGATTTGACAAGCATGTGGTTCCACCAATAACAGAGGCACCACATGCCCTATGTATTTTAACACCAGCGTGCTCTTGCATTGTTGCTTTGATCCAGGTTTAAAGCAGCAGTGTGTTGAAATAAATAGGGCATGAGGTGCCTCTATTATTGGCAGTACCACACAACTGTCAAGTCTGCTGGGTAGGTGACCAGGGACTGATAATAAGGAAAAAGATACAATAACTTAAATTATGCTTACCTGATAATTTTCTTTTCTTCTGATGGGAAGAGTCCAGAGCTGCATTAATTACTTTTGGGAATTTAGAACCTGGCCACCAGGAGGAGGCAAAGACACCCCAGCCAAAGGCTTAAATACCTCCCCCACTTCCCTCATCCCCAAGTCATTCTGCCGAGGGAACAAGGAACAGTAGGAGAAATATCAGGGTGAAAAAGGTACCAGAAGAAACAAAAAATACGGCCTCCCCTTGTTAAAAACGTGGGCGGGGAGCTGTGGACTCTTCCCGTCAGAAAATGATCAGGTAAGCATAATTTAAGTTTTTCTTCTTAAAACGGGAAGAGTCCACAGCTGCATTCACTACTTTTGGAAAAACAATACCCAAGCTATAGAGGACACTGAATGCAAAACGGGCAGGTACAAAAAGCGTCCCCTTCTGAGGGCACCACAGCCTAAAACACCCAAAATTCCCGAAAGAAAAAACTGCTTCACTAGAAGCCAAAGGGCAACAAGGAAAAAGGCAGAGATAACTGCCCAACAGTTAAAACCAGCAAGGCCCTTGCTAGAGACCGCCGCTCAGGTTATTAGACTCGACCGAGCCAAAAGCCTCTGATGAGACAAAGTCACGCAGCCCGCAAAATTAAACTCACCCCCGATCAGAAGAAAAGGGAAACATCCACACCCATTCCATACTCGCAGCCAGAATAGAGCAACCGAAGACAAACCGTCCCCGGCGACCTGCTACAAAGACGAACTAGCTATGAAACCACACAGGATCTTCTTCAGAAGAACTACGAAAAGGTGCAGGACAGCACCTTACCAAAAAAGAACAGAACCCAGAAACCGGTAGAGAGGGATCCACCGCAAAGCCTCTCACTTAAGGAAGGCTCACAATAACTATGATACATGGCTAAGATCAACAGATCAGACAGAGCCCTGACTCTCATTCCGGCAACGGACCCAGCACCAAAGTGACTGATAATGATAACACAGCTCCTTCCTGAAGACGAAGGGTACTCCCAAAAGCAGACCCTCTACAGGAACTACAGTAAAGGCATGGCACAAGAAATCCACCCCTTCACACTGACATCCCGCACATAAGGCAGGGGGAACAACCCCACTAAGCAGCCCAGTAAGAAGTCTAAATCTCCCTGTAAGAGAGAAAAATACGCCCGTAGGGACAGAAGACGTCCCGGAACCGGAAAACTGGGCCGTCCCGAACCAGTCCTAAAGGATCTGGATACAGACCCCCAAAATTCCAGTCAAAGACAGGACAAACAAACCCGGGCACCCGAAAACTCGGAGCCGGCTTAAATATTTAATAACCCCTGAGGAACCACTAGGTTACCCCATCCGGAATAGACCTTGCACCCCAGGCAATGGAATCACAGTCATATCCAAAACACCTTGGACACTGAACTCTCACTAAATGTCCCATACACAATGAGCTTAGGACACCCACAGCGGGATACAACTCCCAACATAAAGGATGATAGGCAATGGGGAAACCACACAGCCACTCTGGATGCCCTAAGGCTCTAGGGACAACTTCCACTAAGTCCAAAGACTAAGCAACGTACGAGGAAACAGAAAACTGCTTAGGAATGCTAGCTGTCACCAGAATCACAAGACGGATGAGAAAACAGGAGCTTTACCTGGATTCAAACTTGCAACCTCCTTCTTCAGGTGCGGTGGAGCTAACCACTATGCCACATAGAAACTGGATAGAGAAACTAACAAAAGTCTCCAAGATCCTCAGGATCCACTTCCCTGATACCCCTACAGCTTGAGAATTGAAGAAGGAACATGTATCCTAACCCTTGGCAGGAAAAACCCCAAAAACGCCTAAGCAGGGGCAACACATGAAAAAAGAGGAGACAACCTAATCTGTAAATCTGCCAAAAATATGGGAGCAGACGAGATCCAGGAAGTAGAATAACCAAAAGGATTTAACTTCCAGAGAGAGATGACCTGAAGCCAACCCCAAGGAAGGGGACAAAAGGCCCATCAACCTCAACCCGAAGGAAAAGATACCATCATCAAGGAAAACGGATTCCAAGAGGAGAACCTCAAAACAGAAGAACAAGGAAAATCGCCCAGATTGATCCCTAGTAGGATCCGCTCTGGATCCCCGCCCACAAGGAACAGGACAGTTAAGACTGAGTACAATCCCCTTATGCCTCACCCAAAGCCATAACGCGAACCACCCTGACGTTTGGGAACAAAGGCTTCCTCTACCATGTTTTAGTCCTGCATGGGCAGAGCCCAAAAAAATCTATGGAAACTCATGGAAGGGTCACTTCACGAAAACTCTTAGCAAAAAGCAAAGCATTATTCGATCTGAAGAGACACCAAGAATAAACTCCTCATCAGAGTGAATAACTCACCACTCAGCCAGTTACACCTGCACCACATGGATTATATAGACCGTAAGCAACATAGATAGCGCCCTATCAGGACCAGACTGCTAGATAGGGCACTCAAAACTGACCCAGGCCACAGAAAATTTAAGACTCCAAGAGGAATCGATAAAAGGATCTAAAGACATAACAATGTACTAACACCTTAACATGCGACTTCCGCTGAAGTGCCCAAGCGACCACAAAATCGCTAGTATGAAATTCCAGAGAAGAAATATTTCCTAACGGAAAATTATAACAGACATGAGCTTCTTAAAAAATAAATAAAACACATCCTAACCAGATCAAATAAAAAGGAGGGCAGCACACACAGGTGAAGAATGGGTACACCAACATGACCAGCCAATCAGAGACCCCATTCTTCCAAAGCTCATAACTGGAATAAGATACCCAAAAAAGAAAGGAAAATTGGAGCCGACCAGGAGATTAACTTTATCCCGACACGTCTAACCCAGCTTGCCATCTGAAACAGAAGACCGAGGATCCCTCAACCTATTAGTACTGGGATCCTCCAGCACTGCCAAAACATGCCATAGCAGGACACAAAGGCGCGCCAGTCTATAACAAAAAGCAAGACTTACCTCTGCCGGGGCAACTGATGACCCTGAGGGTTGGGCCCCTGAAGATTCAGAGGAAACCACTTCCCAGATGGTTGATCTGACCCAGACGATCCCACGCCTGACGAGCCCCGGGTAGCATTACACGGACAGTATCTCAGCAACACCTCATCTGGAAGATGTAAATGCGCCAGGGCCATAAATATGGCCATGTGGAACCATGCTGTAATCTCTGGAGGAAACAAGTCACCTCCCAGAGAAGGGGTAACGGAATTAGGAACACCTGCTTGCGTAGCCAAAGAAGGTTCTAGGGGACGCGCCAGATGGGATATGGGATCCCCAGGGGCGGATGGCTCGGCGGACTCTAAGTTCCCTGTATCGGGAGAAGAGAGCACTCTAGAGCGGCATTCGGAACATAACTGATGGGCATGGATTACCCGGGCCATTTCATACTCTTTACAAGAAGTAGAATCTGAATCAGAGACATCCGTCTCCAAAAAATCAGAATCCTCCATAACTTGGTATATAGAAATTATGGATAGAAAAATAGAAAATGGCACCTTAGATCCACAATGACTGGAGCACTCACCACCTCCTGAGACCCTGACAGCTAGCGAAACAGACTCTCTCCATCGCCTCACGGTAAGGAATACTGAAATGGAGCACAGAAGCGTGAGCATGCCTCGTCACAAGGTGCACCGTGCAGGACATAGAAAAACGCGCCAAGGCCTACAAGGGCTGTGCAGCCTGACAAGACAAGGCCGTTATGTTCCGATCTAGCCACGAGCCAAAGTGACACTACACATTAGCAAACAGAATCACGTAATAAACATGATTAAAGTCCCCCCTGTTCAATAACCACCCCCTCAGGAGATATTAACTCTTGATTCCTTACAAAGATAAAGGAGCCCCACTGAGACCCTGACTCTTCGTTTACATTACTTATTCACATCATCGAAGTAAAATGAAACAATCTTACCGGAATCAAAACTGTGGAACAGGAACACGGCCATTCAAGTGTGACAGATAATAACCTTGCTTCTGACATGGACTTGAGAGAAGAAAGCAGGCAGCGAAACTCGTCAACGCTGATTGCTATGGAGCTGTTAACATGAGTCGGGATGGTTTCGCAGAAAGACTCTCCCTGCATCTCTGGACTCTAACATTCATCCATGCTCTCACTGACAGGCTGACAGGATTACTTAAAACTACAGTCCCATTTCGAAGAGTACTACCCTCCATAAGAGAACATACAAAAATCTTCTGACACTTCTCTGCCACCCTCCTGTGACGAAAGGCAAAGAATAACTG
Organism: Bombina bombina; assembly: GCF_027579735.1. NCBI lineage: Eukaryota > Metazoa > Chordata > Amphibia > Anura > Bombinatoridae > Bombina > Bombina bombina. Next base: position 1,104,702,250 of record NC_069499.1, read on the forward strand.
GGGGATGAGGGAAGTGGGGGAGGTATTTAAGCCTTTGGCTGGGGTGTCTTTGCCTCCTCCTGGTGGCCAGGTTCTGAATTCCTAAAAGTAATTAATGCAGCTGTGGACTCTTCCCGTTTAAGAAGAAAAACAGAATTTATGCTTACCTGATAAATTACTTTCTCTTGCGGTCTATCCAGTCCACGGATTCATCCTTACTTGTGGGATATTCTCCTTCCCTACAGGAAGTGGCAAAGAGAGCACACAGCAGAGCTGTCCATATAGCTCCCCCCCAGCTCCACCCCCCAGTCATTCGACCAAAGGTTAAGAAGCCAAAGGAGAAACCATAGGGTGCAGTGGTGACTGTAGTTTAAACAAAAAATTTTTTACCTGACTTAATTGCCAGGGCGGGCCGTGGACTGGATACACTGCAAGAGAAAGTAATTTATCAGGTAAGCATAAATTCTGTTTTCTCTTGCAAGGTGTATCCAGTCCACTGATTCATCCTTACTTGTGGGATACCAATACCAAAGCTTTAGGACACGGATGAAGGGAGGGAACAAGACTGGTACCTTAAACGGAAGGCACCACTGCTTGCAAAACCTTTCTCCCAAAAATAGCCTCCGAAGAAGCAAAAGTATTGAATTTATAAAATTTGGCAAAAGTATGCAGTGAAGACCAAGTCGCTGCCTTACAAATCTGTTCAACAGAAGCCTCATTTTTGAAAGCCCATGTGGAAGCCACTGCTCTGGTAGAATGAGCAGTAATTCTTTCAGGAGGCTGCTGGCCAGCAGTCTCATAGGCCAAACGGATGATGCTTTTCATCCAAAAGGAAAGAGAGGTAGCAGTCGCTTTCTGACCTCTCCTCTTACCAGAATAGATAACAAACAAAGAAGATGTTTGTCTGAAATCCTTAGTTGCTTGTAAATAGAACTTTAAAGCACGAACTACATCAAGATTATGCCAAAGACGTTCCTTCTTCGAAGATGGGTTAGGACACAGAGAAGGAACAACTATTTCCTGGTTAATATTCTTGTTAGAAACAACTTTAGGAAGAAAACCAGGTTTGGTACGCAAAACTACCTTATCTGCGTGGAACACCAGATAAGGTGAATCACACTGTAAAGCAGATAATTCTAAGACTCTTCGAGCAGAAGAGATAGCTACCAAAAACAAAACTTTCCAAGATAACAACTTAATATCTATGGAATGTAAAGGTTCAAACGGAACCCCTTGAAGAACTGAAAGAACTAGATTTAGACTCCATGGCGGAGCCACAGGTTTATAGACAGGCTTGATTCTGACTAAAGCCTGTGCAAACGCTTGAACGTCCGGTACCTCTGCCAGACACTTGTGCAAAAGAATAGACAGAGCAGATATCTGTCCCTTTAAAGAACTAGCCGACAATCCTTTCTCCAAACCGTCTTGGAGAAAAGACAATATCCTGGGAATCCTAATCTTACTCCATGAGTAACCCTTGGATTCACACCAACAAAGATATTTCCACCATATCTTATGGTAGACTTTCCTGGTGACAGGCTTTTTAGCCTGGATCAGAGTATCTATAACTGACTAAAACAACGCTTTGAAAGAATTAAGCGTTCAATCTCCAAGCAGTCAGACGTAGAGAAACTAGATTTGGATGCTTGAACGGACCCTGTATTAGAAGGTCCTGCCTCATTGGCAGTGTCCATGGTGGGACAGATGACATGTCCACTAGGTCTGCATACCAAGTCCTGCGTGGCCACGCAGGCGCTATCAAAATCACTGACGCCTTCTCCTGCTTGATTCTGGCGATCAGACTAGGTAGAAGAGGAAACGGTGGGAAAACATAAGCCAGATTGAAGGACCAAGGCGCTGCTAGAGCATTTATCAATGCCGCCTCGGGGTACGGGACCTGGATCCGTAGAGAGGAAGCTTGGTGTTCTGACGGGACGCCATCAGGTCCAACTCTGGAATGCCCCATAGCTGAGTCAGCTGGGCAAATACCTCCAGGTGGAGTTCCCACTCCCCCGGGTGAAAAGTCTGACGACTTAGAAAATCCGCCTCCCAGTTGCCTACACCTGGGATGTGAATTGCTGAGAGATGGCAGGAGTGGGCCTCCGCCCACCTGATTATTTTGGTTACTTCCCTCATCGCTAGAGAACACTTTGTTCCCCCCTGATGATTGATGTAAGCTACAGTCGTAATGTTGTCCGACTGAAATCTTATGAATTTGGCCGCATCTAGTTGAGGCCATGCCTGAAGCGTGTTGAATATCGCCCTCAGATTGAGCTACAGATGGCCGAGGAATGGAATGAAGAACTCGGCAAGTAGTTAAAAGTTTCAACTTTCTGACCTCCGTCAGAAATATTTTCATTTCTACCGAATCTATTGGTGTTCCTAGGAAGGGAACCCTTGTGAGTGGGGACAGGGAACTCTTTTTGATGTTCACCTTCCACCCGTGAGACCTTAGAAAGGCCAATACAATCTCTGTGTGAGCCTTGGCTCTGTGAAAAGACGGCGCCTGAATTAAGATGTCGTCCAAATAAGGCGCCACTGCTATGCCCCGCGGTCTTAGAACCGCCAGAAGGGACCCTAGCACCTTTGTGAAAATTCTGGGAGCAGTGGCTAAACCGAATGGAAGAGCCACGAACTGGTAATGCTTGTCTAGAAAAGCGAACCGGAGGAACTGATGATGATCTTTGTGGATTAGGATATGCAGGTACGCATCCTTTAGATCCACGGTAGTCATATATTGACCTTCCTGGATCATAGGTAAGATTGTCCGAATGGTCTCCATCTTGAATGATGAGACTCTGAGGAATTTGTTTAGAAATTTGAGATCCAGGATTGGTCTGAAAGTTCCTTCTTTTTTGGGAACCACAAACAGGTTTGAGTAAAACCCCAGCCCTTGTTCCGCAATTGGAACTGGGTGGATCACTCCCATTGTATGTAGGTCTTCTACACAGCGTAAGAACGCCTCTTTCTTTGTCGTGTCTGTAGACAGACGAGAAATATGGAAGCTTCCCCTTGGAGGGGAGTCCTTGAATTCTAGAAGATATCCCTGGGTAACAATCTCTAAAGCCCGGGGATCGAGAACATCTCTTGCCCGGGCCTGAGAGAAGAGAGAAAGTCTGCCCCCTACTAGATCCGGTTACGGATCGGGGGCTACCCCGTCATGCTGTCTTGGTAGCAGCTGCAGGCTTTTTGGCCTGTTTACCCTTGTTCCAGCCCTGATAAGGCTTCCAGGTTGCCTTGGGCTGTGAAGCGTTACCCTCTTGCTTTGCAGCTGTAGAGGCTGAAGCGGGACCGCTCCTGAAATTACGAAAGGAACGAAAATTAGCGTTGTTTTTAGCCTTAAAGGCTTGTCCTAGGGGAGAGCATGGCCCTTTCCCCCGGTGATTTCTGAAATAATCTCTTTCAATTCTGGCCCGAAAAGGGTCTTTCCCTTGAAAGGGATATTTAACAATTTGGATTTTGACGACACATCGGCCGACTATGACTTGAGCCAAAGCGCTCTGCGTGCCATAATGGCGAAGCCTGAATTTTTTGCCGCCAACTTAGCTAATTGCAAAGCGGCATCTGTGATAAATGAATTAGCCAGCTTTAGAGCCTTAATTCTAAACATAATTTCGTCATATGAGGTCTCCGTCTGGAGCGACTCCTCCATCGCCTCAAACCAGAAAGCCGCTGCAGTAGTTACAGGAACAATGCAGGCAATAGGTTGGAGAAGAAAGCCTTGTTGAACAAAGATTTTCTTAAGTAAACCTTCTAACTTTTTATCCATAGGATCTTTAAAAACACAACTGTCTTCAATTGGTATGGTTGTGCGCTTAGCAAGTGTCGAAACAGCCCCGTCTACCTTAGGGACCGTCTGCCACGAGTCCAGCCTAGGGTCAGTTATGGGGAACATTTTCTTAAAAATAGGTGGGGGGACAAAAGGGACACCTGGTCTATCCCACTCCCTAGTAACAATATCCGCAACCCTCTTAGGGATCGGAAATGCATCAGTGTATACAGGAACCTCTAGGTACTTGTCCATTTTACACAACTTCTCTGGGACCACCATAGGGTCACAATCTTCCAGAGTAGCGAATACCTCCCTGAGCAAAACGCGGAGGTGTTCCAATTTAAACTTAAATGCTAATGAATCTGACTCTGCCCGATGAGAAACCTTTCCTGAATCGGAAATTTCTCCATCAGACATCAAATCCCTCACCTCCATTTCAGAGCGTTGTGAGGGTACATCAGATAAGGCTACCAAAGCTTCAGACTGCTCATAATCTGTTCTTAAAACAGAGCTATCACGCTTTGTAGGAAAAACTGGCAGTTTGGATAGAAAGGCTGCAAGGGAATTATCCATAACTGTCGCTAGTTGTTGCAATGTAATAGGGGCAGACGCACTAGAGGCACTAAGCGTCGCTTGCGCGGGCGTAACTGGTTGTGACACATGGGGAGAGTTAGACGGACTATCCTCATTACCTTCAGTCTGAGAATCATCTTGGACCACATTTTTAAGTGCAACAATATGATCTTTAAGTGTATAGACATATTAGTGCAATTGAGACACATTCTGAGAGGGGGTTCCACCATGGCTTCTAAACACATTGAACAAGGATTTTCCTTAGTGTCAAACATGTTTAACAGACTAGTAGCATACACAAGCAAGCTTGGAAAACACTTTAATCAAATAAAAAACACAATTTGAAAAAAACGTTACTGTGCCTTTAAGAAATAAAAAGAGCACACAATTTTACAAAACAGTGAAAAATGCACCAATCCTTTTGAAATTTTCACAGTATGTACCTAAGGCTTTAATATGATTGCACAGCAAGTTTCAGAACTATTACCCCCTTAATGACCAAACCGGAGCAGCCTAAAGCCAACAAGAGCACACAATTTTACAAAACATTGAAAAATGCACCAATCCTTTTGAAATTTTCACAGTATGTACCTAAGGCTTTAATATGATTGCACAGCAAGTTTCGAAACGATTAACCCCTTAATGGCCAAACCGGAGCAGCCTAAAGCCAACAACCGGTTAACAAACTACAGCACCTTGCCACAGCTTACTGCTGTGGCCCTACCTGCCCTTAGGGATCAGTTTTGGGGAAACAAAGCTTCTTCTAGGCACTCAATCAGCAGCAGGGCCCTCCATGTGAAGCAGCATGAACTTGTCTTTCAAGCTAAATTAGGCCTCTCCCACTCCACTCCGGAGTTGTGAGGCCTACAAAAATCACTTCTAAGTGACTAAATTTATGCCATGTGGATAATAACCCCAGTAAAACACTCCAAAGTGCTTAAAAAGGTGTCTCCAATGAGTATTTCTTAATAAATAATCAATTACCCTGCATTAGTGTCAACCAGCCTATTTAGCCCTGTCATGTAAGCATTCAATTCTATACTAAGTCTCAGAACATAGCTTACCCTCCCCACATGGGGATCTTGTCAGTCTTCTAGCATTATCTCAGTCTTGTCTAGAAATAAATGACTGAACATACCTCATTGCAGTCAAGTCTGCAAACTGTTCCCCCCAACTGAAGTTTTCTGGTACTCCTCAGTCCTGTGTGGGAACAGCAGTGGATTTTAGTTACAGCATGCTAAAATCATTTTCCTCTCAGCAGAAATCTTCATCACTTTTCTGCTAGAAAGTAAATAGTACAAACCGATACCATTTAAAAATAAACTCTTGATTGAAGATATAAAACTACAATTCTAACACCACATTCAATTTACCCTCCCTGAGAGAGAACCTAGTGCGTTAACGCGGCAAAGAGAATGACTGGGGGGTGGAGCTGGGGGGGGGGAGCTATATGGACAGCTCTGCTGTGTGCTCTCTTTGCCACTTCCTGTAGGGAAGGAGAATATCCCACAAGTAAGGATGAATCCGTGGACTGGATACACCTTGCAAGAGAAAACAGAATTTATGCTTACCTGATAAATTACTTTCTCCAACGGTGTGTCCGGTCCACGGCGTCATCCATAACTTGTGGGAATATTCTCTTCCCCAACAGGAAATGGCAAAGAGCACAGCAAAAGCTGTCCATATAGTCCCTCCCAGACTCCGCCCCCCCCAGTCATTCGACCGACGGTTAGGAGAAAAAAAGGAGAAACTATAGGGTGCCGTGGTGACTGTAGTGTATAGAGAAAGAAATTTTTCAAACCTGATTAAAAAACCAGGGCGGGCCGTGGACCGGACACGCCGCTGGAGAAAGTAATTTATCAGGTAAGCATAAATTCTGTTTTCTCCAACATTGGTGTGTCCGGTCCACGGCGTCATCCATAACTTGTGGGAACCAATACCAAAGCTTTAGGACACGGATGAAGGGAGGGAGCAAATCAGGTTACCTAAACAGAAGGCACCACGGCTTGCAAAACCTTTCTCCCAAAAATAGCCTCCGAAGAAGCAAAAGTATCAAATTTGTAGAATTTGGCAAAAGTGTGCAGAGAAGACCAAGTCGCTGCCTTACATATATGATCAACAGAAGCCTCGTTCTTGAAGGCCCATGTGGAAGCCACAGCCCTAGTAGAGTGAGCTGTGATTCGTTCAGGAGGCTGCCGTCCGGCAGTCTCATAAGCCAATCGGATGATGCTTTTCAGCCAGAAAGAAAGAGAGGTAGCAGTAGCTTTTTGACCTCTCCTCTTCCCAGAATAAACCACAAACAAAGAAGAAGTTTGTCTGAAATCCTTTGTTGCTTCTAAATAGAACTTTAAAGCACGGACTACATCTAAATTGTGTAACAAACGTTCCTTCTTTGAAACTGGATTCGGACACAAAGAAGGAACAACTATTTCCTGGTTAATGTTCTTGTTGGAAACAACTTTTGGAAGAAAACCAGGCTTGGTTTGCAAAACAACCTTATCTGAATGGAACACCAGATAGGGTGGGTCACACTGCAAAGCAGATAATTCAGAAACTCTTCTAGCAGAAGAAATAGCAACCAAAAACAAAACTTTCCAAGATAGTAACTTGATATCTAAGGAATGTAAGGGTTCAAACGGAACCCCTTGAAGAACTGAAAGAACTAAATTTAGACTCCAGGGAGGAGTCAAGGGTCTGTAAACAGGCTTGATTCTAACCAAGGCCTGTACAAAAACAGAATTTATGTTTACCTGATAAATTACTTTCTCCAACGGTGTGTCCGGTCCACGGCGTCATCCTTACTTGTGGGATATTCTCTTCCCCAACAGGAAATGGCAAAGAGCCCAGCAAAGCTGGTCACATGATCCCTCCTAGGCTCCGCCTTCCCCAGTCATTCGACCGACGTAAAGGAGGAATATTTGCATAGGAGAAACCATATGATACCGTGGTGACTGTAGTTAAAGAAAATAAATTATCAGACCTGATTAAAAAACCAGGGCGGGCCGTGGACCGGACACACCGTTGGAGAAAGTAATTTATCAGGTAAACATAAATTCTGTTTTCTCCAACATAGGTGTGTCCGGTCCACGGCGTCATCCTTACTTGTGGGAACCAATACCAAAGCTTTAGGACACGGATGAAGGGAGGGAGCAAATCAGGTCACCTAGATGGAAGGCACCACGGCTTGCAAAACCTTTCTCCCAAAAATAGCCTCAGAAGAAGCAAAAGTATCAAATTTGTAAAATTTAGTAAAAGTGTGCAGTGAAGACCAAGTCGCTGCCTTACATATCTGATCAACAGAAGCCTCGTTCTTGAAGGCCCATGTGGAAGCCACAGCCCTAGTGGAATGAGCTGTGATTCTGTCAGGAGGCTGCCGTCCGGCAGTCTCGTAAGCCAATCTGATGATGCTTTTAATCCAAAAAGAGAGAGAGGTAGAAGTTGCTTTTTGACCTCTCCTTTTACCAGAATAAACAACAAACAAGGAAGATGTTTGTCTAAAATCCTTTGTAGCATCTAAATAGAATTTTTAGAGCACGAACAACATCCAAATTGTGCAACAAACGTTCCTTCTTTGAAACTGGATTCGGACACAAAGAAGGCACGACTATCTCCTGGTTAATGTTTTTGTTAGAAACAACTTTCGGAAGAAAACCAGGTTTAGTACGTAAAACCACCTTATCTGCATGGAACACCAGATAAGGAGGAGAACACTGCAGAGCAGATAATTCTGAAACTCTTCTAGCAGAAGAAATTGCAACCAAAAACAAAACTTTCCAAGATAATAACTTAATATCAACGGAATGTAAGGGTTCAAACGGAACCCCCTGAAGAACTGAAAGAACTAAATTGAGACTCCAAGGAGGAGTCAAAGGTTTGTAAACAGGCTTGATTCTAACCAGAGCCTGAACAAAGGCTTGAACATCTGGCACAGCTGCCAGCTTTTTGTGAAGTAACACAGATAAGGCAGAAATCTGTCCCTTCAAGGAACTTGCAGATAATCCTTTCTCCAAACCTTCTTGAAGAAAGGATAGAAACTTAGGAATTTTTACCTTGTCCCAAGGGAATCCTTTAGATTCACACCAACAGATATATTTTTTCCATATTTTGTGGTAAATTTTTCTAGTTACAGGCTTTCTGGCCTGAACAAGAGTATCAATGACAGAATCTGAGAATCCTCGCTTTGATAAGATCAAGCGTTCAATCTCCAAGCAGTCAGTTGGAGTGAGACCAGATTCGGATGTTCGAACGGACCTTGAACAAGAAGGTCTCGTCTCAAAGGTAGCTTCCATGGTGGAGCCGATGACATATTCACCAGGTCTGCATACCAAGTCCTGCGTGGCCACGCAGGAGCTATCAAGATCACCGATGCCCTCTCCTGATTGATCCTGGCTACCAG